>NW_026601837.1:0-33000 GCF_029448725.1 Salvelinus fontinalis
TCATATTACTGTCATATCCCTGGCATTACGCTGGCATATCACTGGGATATTACTGTCATATTACTGTCATATCCCTGGCATTACACTGGCATATCGCTGGCATATCACTGGGATATTACTGTCATATCCCTGGCATTACGCTGGCATATCACTGGGATATTACTGTCATATCCCTGGCATTACGCTGGCATATCACTGGGATATTACTGTCATATCCCTGGCATTACGCTGGCATATCACTGGGATATTACTGTCATATCCCTGGCATTACGCTGGCATATCACTGGGATATCACTGGCATATGGCTGGCATACCCAGTAGGTATCCTGGCCTCCCTTTGTCCACCACTAGGCTCTGGTTTACAGGACATTTCTCCAGAAACTTTGCCAAAAGCACTTAACACCCAGTTAGTTCAACCATATAGTCTGTATCTTCAGACAGCTCAACATTCCTCCCTGTGCTGTGTAATGGTTTGCTTACAGCAGCCCAGGCAGCTGCTCCAGGGTCTAACAGTCAAGTGCAGTGATAAACTGTTAACACCAATCATTTACTAGACAGGCTCACAGTGTTTATGTAGAAACACTTTAACGGTCATGAGAATGTAATTTCACCTCAGTCACTCACAGCTACATACAAGTGTTCTGTTCTACCTGGTGTAACTAGAAAAATGCTAACACTTTATTTGACACATTGCATCATAACATGTTATAATATGTCATAATATGTCATAAAAGCTGTCATGACACATACATTTAGAAGTGTTGTGACATATATTGCACTATTTGATGTCTGGTTATGACCCCTACATAAGAGTGTCAAAGCCCACAAATCCTACCACACAAAGCAAACCATTCCATTCCATTGTAACTGTAAATAGTATGTTCTGTGTATACATTCTATACATTTCCATATTTTGGAATCAAATTTTGTTTGTTCACAACATTATTATTGTAGTCCTCCATGGTTTTGCTTTAATATACTTAGCGCTACCACTAGGGGGAGACATTCAACCTGTTAGCTGCAGGTGTGACACCCTGATCTGTTTCACCTGTCCTTGTGATTTTCTCCACCCCCTCCAGGTGTCGCTTATTATCCCAGATGTATATATCCCTGTGTTTCCTGTCTCTCTGTGCCAGTTCGTCTTGTTTGCCAAGTCAACCAGTGTTTTTCCTTGCTACTATTTTTCCCAGGCTCTGTTTGATTATAGTCCTCCTGGTTTCGACCGTTGCCTGTCCTGACACCGAACACGCCTGCCTGACCACTCTGCCTGTTCTGACTACCAGCCTGCCGATCCCCTTGTACTGTTTTGGACTCGGATCTGGTTTCTGACCTCGCCTATTGTCTGGTACTGTTTAGAATCTGACCTGGTTTATGAACTCTCGCCTGTCCCCGACCTGCCTTTACCTACTCCCTTTGTTATAATAAAAATCGGAGCTCTACCATCTGCCTCCTGTGTCTGCATTTGGGTCTCGTCTTGTGCCCTTATAGCAGGTGTGCACCTCATTCGTTGGAAGAATATAAGCAGGAAGAGACACCCAGTAGAACAATTGAAATAGTCTGTGTCTCCTTATTCATCCTGTTTTCACGTTTAACATTTATGAGCATGGTTATGTTTTTGCAATCTAGAGATAACAAGTTTATCTAATTTTGATGTATAATTTAACTGTTTTGACCGAGTGATAACTAGTGAGATTTTCCCCTTCATATCAGTGTACATTTACAGTTTACACCAGAGGAGGCAGAATGGAGTACTCGGGTTGGGGTGTAGGGTTTTAGCAGAGCCGGGTAGTTCCTCTTGCTGCTCTATAGGCAAGTGCCATGGGCTTGTAGGGTTGCCAAACTAAGCTAGCTAACTTTGTATGTAAATCAATGAGACAATATGGCGCCTCGGATTAAAGGTATTTTCGTTATAAACTTTTTGTCTCCTAATAAATATATATACATTCTTTTTTTTTACAAACAATGGCTTGTAGTAAGTGTATTTACATGAGTACATGAACCACGCTAATGATAAGTATTTTAGAAAGTTACTTTTTTATCAAATCTGTATCTGATGTTCGCATGTCAACCACTAACGTCAACATTTGCTAACTCAGCGCTAGCCAGCCTACCATAGGTAGATAGTAGTTAAGGGTTTTTGTTACATTTAATACACAGGCTTCTTCTATAATTTGTTTTAGGGCTGTGCGATATGGCAAAAATATCATATCCCGATATAGGTAATTTCATATCCCGATAATGATACATATCCCGATATAGGTCATTTCATATCCCGATAATGATACATATCACGATATAGCAAATTTTCTGTAAATTCAATGAATAAATAGTTTCTATAAAATGACCACATGTAAAGGCCTATTTCTTATTACATGTTGAATTATACTCAACAAATAAAGGTAAATAAAGGTACTTACTCATATTTGATTATTTCTCCTACTTTTTAGAACCTTTGTGCACATTTTCAATTAAGCATGTAACAAAATATAAAATATAAATGTATAGAATCTAAAAAGTTAAATAGAAAACACTTAAACTATAATTGCAAACAAAATAAATATAGGCCTAAAATATATAATTTTTTGGGAGGGGGGGCTTGCCTGTTTTGCATGTTATTTTGGCATTGATACGTGTCACATATCAATTTGCATTTGGTACCTTGGGTTGAGTGTTAACACATTGGGGCCATGTCTTTGCAGATGTAAGTTGTAACGGCAGCTGTTATCTCCTTCCATCTTCATGATTCTTTGCCATATGGTGTGTCGCGGGCAAAAGCCCCTTGCAACGTCTGAGTCGGGGGTTTGTTTTTAGCACGATTGTACTTTTTTCGGTCTCATTCATAGACTCTCTCCGTACTGTTTCACGTGATTATTGCGTAGGTGGTAAAAGAGGTTTGTGTTGTTTGAGGCTGTTTTCGGGACCGGCCTGCGGCATATTTTGTAGAGGACGGTTTTCTGGTCCGTGTCAGACTTTTCATACCCAAACCACGTCCATGCGATCGAGGTAGCCTCTCTTTTAGGTACGAGCTCCGTGTCTCCGTGCTGTGTCACGTTCAATCATCCATGTGTGTTTGTGTTGCATATTTCCTTCCAAGTGTTTATAAGCGCGGAAATCGACTCTGCCGCACGAGCATGCTTTTGCGGCACAGTCGATAGCGCGCCGTACCTTGCGCTAGAAGGTCGAGGGTTCGAGACCTGCTCCTTGCTGTTTTATTACACAAGAATGCAAAGCCTCGTCCAATTGACAAAAATATTGCCGTAAAGAGTGATTTGCAACACAACGAAATAAACGATAGACGTTTTTCTATCGTCACACGATATATATCGTCATATTGCCCAGCCCTAATTTGTTTGTACAATTAGCTCTGCACACAGTATATACCGTAGAGTGAATCAGATGTACTGTTGTTGCCTCAACAACGCATGGGTGTATTTAGTTGTTTTGCACAACTCTATCTGTGGCTAAACAAACACTAACTAGATGGTAGCCAACTGTTAGTTGATAGCCAGCTTTAGCTATGTTATGAAAACTTTGAGAAAATGGGATTGTAAATCAAATCTAAACAAATTGTATTTGTCACATGCTTACTTACAAGCCCTTAACCAACAATGCATTTTTAAGAAAATAAGAGTTAAGAAAATATTTACTAAATAAACTAAAGTAAAAAAAGTAACACAGTAAAATAACAATAGCAAGGCTATATACAGGGGGTACCGGTACAGAGTCAATGTGCGGGGTCACAGGTTAGTCCAGGTAATATGTACACTACCGTTCAAAAGTTTGGGGTCACTCAGAAATGTCCTTGTTTTTGAAAGAAAAGCAATTTTTTGTCCATTAAAATAACATCAAATTGATCAGAAATACAGTGTGTAGACATTGTTAATGTTGTAAATGACTATTGTAGCTGGAAACGGCAGATTTTTAGTAGAATATCTATGTAGGCGTACAGAGGCCCATTATCAGCAACCATCACTCCTGTGTTCCAATGGCATGTTGTGTTAGCTAATCCAAGTTTATCATTTTAAAAGGCTAATTGATCATTAGAAAACCTTTTGCAATTATGTCAGCACAGCTGAAAACTGTTGTTCAAATTAAAGAAGCAATAAAACTGGCCTTTAGACTAGTTTAGTATCTGGAGCATCAGCATTTGTGGGTTTGATTACAGGCTCAAAATAGCCAGAAACAAATAACTTTCTTCTGAAACTCGTCAGTCTATTCTTGCTCTGAGAAATGAAGGCTATTCCATGCAAGATATTGCCAAGAAACTGAAGATCTCGTACAACGCTGTGTACTACACCCTTCACAGAACAGCCCAAACTGACTCTAACCAGAATAGAAAGAGGAGTGGGAGGCTCCGGGGACAACTGAGCAAGAGGACAAGTACATTAGTGTCTAGGTTGAGAAAAAGACGCCTCACAAGTCCTTTTTCTTTGCAGCTCTGCCTAGAAGGCCTGCATCCCAGAGTTGCCTCTTCACTGTTGACATTGAGACTGGTGTTTTGCGGGTACAATTTAATGAAGCTGCCAGTTGAGGACTTGTGAGGCATCTTTTTCTCAAACTAGACACTAATAAAAAAACATTTCCAACTGCAATAGTCATTTACAACATAAACAATGTCTACACTGTATTTCTGATCAGTTTGATGTTATTTTAATGGACAAAAAAGTTTTTTAAAAAACAAGGACATTTCTAAGTGAACCCAAACTTTTGAATGGTAGTGTACATGTAGGTAGGGGTAAAGTGACTATGTGTAACAGTATAACTTTAAACCGTCCCCTCGCCCCGACACGGGCGCGAACCAGGGACCCTCTGCACACATCAACAACAGTCACCCACGAAGCGTCGTTACCCATCGCTCCACAAAAGCCACGGCCCTTGCAGAGCAAGGTGCAACACTACTTCTAGGTTTCAGAGCAAGTGACGTAACTGATTGAAACGCTACTAGCGCGTACCCGCTAACTAGCTAGCCATTTCACATCCGTTACATATGCATAGATAATAAACAGCGAGCAGCAACAGTCTAAAAACAAAAGGGGGGGGGGGTCAATGCAAATAGTCCAGGTAGCCATTTGATTAATTATTCAGCAGTCTTATGGCTTGGGGGTAGAAGCTGTTAAGGAGCCTTTTGGACCTAGACATGGCGCTCCGGTATCGCTTGCCATGCGGTAGCAGAGAGAACAGTCTATGACTTCGGTGGCTGGAGTCATATTTTTTGGGGCCTTCTTCTGTCACCGCCTAGTATAGAGGTCCTGGATGGCAGGAAGCTTAGCCCCAGTGATGTACTGGGCCGTACGCACTACCCTCTGTAGTGCCTTATGGTCGGATGCCTAGCATTTGCCATACCAGACAGTGATGCAACTGGTCAGGATGCTCTTGATGGTGCAGCTGTAGAACTTTTTGAGGATCTGGGGACCTATGCCAAATTTTTTCAGTCTCCTGAGGATGAATAGGTGTTGTCTTGCCCTCTTCACGGCTGTCTTGGTGTGTTTGGACCATGATAGTTTGTTGGTGATGTGGACACCAAGGAACTTGAAGCTCTCGACCCACTCCACTATTTGGCAGTATTAGAGAGTCAATCAATGAATCAAATGTCTTTATAAAGCTCTTTTTACATCAGCTGATGTCACAAAGTGCTATACAGAAACCCATCCAAAAAATCCCAAAGAACAATCAATGCAGATGCAGGAGCACAGTGGCTAGGAAAACTCCCGAGAAAGGCAGGAACTGAAGAAGAAATCTAGAGAGGAACTCTGAGGGGTGGCCAGTCCTCCTGGCTGTGCCAGCTGGAGATTATAAGAGAATGTGTGAATGTGCTATTGCCATAATATATTTGGTATGACGTTTTAGTTTCCATGTTTCTTTAGCAGTTTCTTTCAGGTTTCTTTCATACTTTATGTTACAGTCAGGAAGCGTTGTGACCATCGTAATCATATAAGCCAGATAATACAATATATGTCAATAAGGTTTAAATATATGTGTCATGACAGTGTTATGAGCATATTATGACATGTTGTTACCGTGTCATAACTTGTTATGACGCCAGGTGTCAAAGTGTTACCGATTTGTTCACCCCAACTGTGTATAACTGCGTATTTACCACCTCTCGCATCATTTAGTATGACAGAATTGAAATCAACAATATTTTGTATACAAAATATGGTGAATTCATTGTAGTCATCATGTCTCCATTCCTTGGTAAATACATCTACATTGTGCATGTTTAAGTGAGTTGGACAGTCTCCTCTGGTTCTTTTGTCACTGGTAAAAAGTGAACGTTCCTCGACAAGAATAGACACAAATAGAACACCAGCTGGGCTGATCATCCAGTCCTGGTCTAGCAGAGAGGAACCACAATAACTTTACTTCACAGTAACTTTACTTCAGTCTCCTACTGAATACAATACAATCTAATCTTTGTAGAGCATGAGGACAGACAGACACGTAAACCTGCTACAACCACGCTCTAGCTTTTACTTTTCACTAGCACAATCTCTATATCCCCCCAGTCTGAATTAGTCAACAACAAACATCCATACATTGCCCCCCCCCCCTCCCCCCGCCATGGGTTAGTCGCTCAGAGACACTCACCCTCCCAGATGATCCTTGATTGACAGGTCAGGAATGACAGTGGTCATAGTATAGTTCCAGTCATGCTTGATTTGTCAATAAGAAGTGAACACCAAACATTTAAGATTCTCGTTCTAATGAGACTCCCTGTACCGCTCTCTCCCTCACTGTCTATCTTTCTCCCTCTAGCCTTTCCTCTCTGTCTCTCATTCCCTCTCTCCCTCCTTCCCTCCATCTCTCCCTCTCCCTCCTCCTCCCCATCCTTCTCTCTGTTGTTCCCTCTATCCCTCCATCTCTGTTCCACATGTACACTAATTAGGGCTCAGTCAATGCACAGTGAATTCCTCATCACACAGCAGCAGCAGCCTACCACTAGCTGACTGTAGACTGTACTGTAGGCTGTAGAATGCAGACTGTATACTGGGTTATCCAGGTAAACCACCCAGCCAGAAAGTTAACCCCTACCGTCACACTGCTCAGTTCTGCTCGGCTCTGTACTGTTCTGCTCTGTTCTGCTCGGCTCTGTTCTGCTCGGCTCTGTACTGCCCTGTTTGGCTCGGCTCTGTTCTGCTCAGTTCTGCTCGGCTCTGTTCTACTCTGCTCTGTTCTGCTCGGCTCTGTTCTACTCTGCTCAGTTCTGCTCAGCTATGTTCTTTCTACTCTGCTCTGCTCGGCTCTGTTCTACTCTGCTCTGTTCTGCTCAGTTCTGCTCAGCTCTGTTCTACTCTGCTCTTTCTGCTCAGTTCTGCTCAGCTCTGTTCTACTCTGCTCTGTTCTGCTCAGTTCTGCTCAGCTCTGCTCTGTTCTGCTCAGTTCTGTTCTGCCCTGTTTGGTTCTGCTCGGCTCTGTTCTGCTCTGTTCTTCTCGGCTCTGTTCGGCTCTGTTCTGCTCAGTTCTGCTCGGCTCTGTTCTGCTCTGTTCTTCTTGGCTCTGTACTGTTCTGCTCGGCTCTGTTCTGCTCAGTTCTGCTCGGCTCTGTTCTGCTCTGTTCTTCTCGGCTCTGTACTGTTCTGGTCGACTCTGTTCTATTCTGCTCTGTTCTTCTCAGCTCTGCTCTGTTCTGCTCTACTCCACTCTCACTAACATACATCACAGGGAAGTACCGTCTGACTGGCTTCATACCACTGAGGACCCAATCTACCAATCTAGGACTAAGATTTACAGTGAAGATATATTATAAGATCTTAAATCAAACAAGGCCATTTTTTCAGACAGATTTAGTTATACCACTACGATTGTAAAGCCATGGTGTAACGTGATGTCCACCACACTATAATCAAACACACAGGTAGGAATACACAGTAAATATAGGCTCTAGAAAGCAGAGGAAGTAACACATTTGTTATGCCAAATGTAGAACTGTGCAATACTCACAAAACGGATGTCATCAAAATGAGAGTTATTTAGCAAGCCAGATGAAATGATAGGTGCTGGAGTGAGGAAATAGTTGTTTACTTCACAAACAGAAACGTCCATGGATTAAAGTTTGTCTGTAAAGCATGTGCTTACACAAAAACCTAAGACCTAATGTAAAATGACATCATTCAGATTTTGTGTTACATTTTACTTCATGTAAATAAACCACACACTTGCCTCTACTACAACAACAAGTTAAGCTTAGCGGCACCCATGTTGTTAAATCATTACCTGCTCCTCTAACAGCATAGAAAATGATAAGATAGAAACCATGTATGCATAGGTTATCTGTTTATGTGTCTGTTTGTACGTTCTAGGATAACCGTCTAGACAAGATTGCTCTGAATCCAGGAGATTTGTTTTCATCTTTTTCTTTGTTGCACAGGGGTTAAAATGGGTGTACCCCAAGTGGTTGGCCTCTAAAAGCACAGGATTACTTCCTCATGTACGGTAACTCACCTCTGTCACTGCTGGAGAACTTGGGCATGTCATGGTGGTTGAAGCTCTGGCTGCGGCGGTTGCTGTTGGAGGCCCCACGATGCTTCCCCTCGCTGCCTGGGGCTGAGACTCGCGTGGTGGGGCCTGGCAGTCTGTGGGCCACACGGAAATAGTGACTAGTTAAATAAACACTGAACAGCAGAAATGCTCTTCTTAACCGGTATAATTCTAAACAGAATTAATCATCTGCTAAAGGGGATGAAATAATATTCCTCAAATAACGTTATTAAGGAGTGTATCATTAACATATTTGTGAGTTCTTGAATGGCAGGGCGGTCCCGTGGGGCTCAGTGTGTAGAGGATGGCACTTGTAACGCCAGAGTTGTGGGTTCGATTCCCACAGGGGACAAGTATGAAACATGCAAGTAAGTCACGTCTGCTAAATGACTAAAATGTAAATCTATGGAAAACATCTCAGGGGAGATACATGTGGTTGCACAGTTTCACCACCAGTAGGTGGTGGTATTGAATTACCTCATGCTGAGCTTTTTATAATCCATGAAAAGGTACTGGACATACACACTCACACACGGTGAAACAGACAGGTTGAGAAGCACTTCCATAATACTAAACCATGCACACAGCAAACACACCAGGATGCAAGTGTTTATACACAAATAAAAAGGTCTAACACACTACAAGACTATCAGAAATTAGGTGGGAGAATGGGGAATCTTTTCAAACACTAGACCTGATGCATCTACAACAGTGCGAGTGGACTGCAGCATGCAGTGTCTATGGGAGAGAGAAAGGGGAGAGGAGATAGAGTGAGAGCGAGAGAAAGAGGGGAAGAGAGAGATAGATGAAAGCTGACCTAGAAGACTTTCTCTGAGCCACAGAGAGCTTTAGCCCTTTACTCTGAGTGGTTGAAGCATTGGTTGATAGACTGCATGGAGGAGAAACAGAGGGATGGGTAGACACAATGTAAAAGCAGACAGAGATCTGAAAGCAGCTTATATGAGATCAAGAGGATCATAGAAACTTGAACAAGTTATGTAAAAACAAGGAGATTCAAAGAAGATGGCCTGCTACCCAATGGCATGGACACCAACGTAGATGAGACTTCACACAATTAGTATGGATGATATAAACAACACTATCATTTGAACATGAGGAATTCATGTCACATTTTATGAGGACTGCGGTTACTCATAAATAATCTCACAGAGCTTCTCCAAACCATGGAGATCTTGCCATGTGTTGAAACGGGAGGTTGGGTTGTTACAAGGTACTTCACCTGGACAGCATATCTGATGCTGCTTTGTGTTCTGGTGCAGTGGAGCTGTGGGTATGATGGGTGTGGGTGTGAGAGAGGGCTGGTGATCTATGGGGAGTATGTCCAGGCTGGGTGCTGTGCTTTGGCTGATGAGAGGCCTGCTGTTTCAACACCTTCTGCTGCTGCTGCTGTTGCTTGTAGCAGGACAAACTGAAGAACAGACCCAGAATGGTCTTCAGGTTCCCATTACGAATCTCTGCAATAGGAGGAGAGACAGAGAGGTTGGTATCTTTTGGTATCTTTTCCTCTCCACAGTCCGTTGTAACGTGGAGTTATTCATTAGAAGCTCTACATTAGCAGCAGATATGAGGGAGAGTGTCTGGTAGATAGTGGCAGTTTGAAGTACCCTCTGCACAGAGCCCCTGGATGTTCACCCCTCTGGCTGCCAGGAATCCAAGGCAGGTATCAATGTTCTCAATCTGGGGGAAAGGAGAGAGGAGTCAGGGCATGGCACTTCATTAGTACAGATAGGGCAGTCATACATTAGCAAAGGCCACTTAGGGCTTCCGAGTGGCGCAGCGGTCTAAGGCACAGCATCTCAATGCTAGAGGCATCACTACAGACCCTGGTTTGGTTTCAGGCTGTATCACAACCGGCCGTGATTGGGAGTCCCAAAGGGTGGCGCACAATTGGCCCAGCCTCGTCCGGGTTAGGCTTTGGCCGGGGTAGGCCATCATTGTTAATAAGAATTTGTTCTTAACTTCTTTCAGCTTGGGGGCAGAATTTTATGTTTGGAAAAATAACGTACACAAGGTAAACGGAATATTTCTCAGGTCCAGATGCTAGAATATGCATATAATTGACAGATTAGGCTAGAATACACTCTAAAGATTCCAAAACTGTCAGAATATTGTCTGTGAGTATAACAGAACTGATTTTGCATGCGAAAACCTGAGGAAATCCAACCCGGAAGTGCCTTTTATTTGGAAAAATCCCTGTTCCGTTGCCTCCCCCTGTTTAAAAAAAATACATATATTCAAAATCTGACACGGTAGGTGGATTAACAACAAGCTAAGCTGTGTTTTGGTATATTTCACTTGCATGATTATAAATATTTTTAGTAATATTTTAGCATTTGGCGCCCTGCAATTCTAGCGGTGGTTTAGGAAAGTGATCCCGTAAAAGGGATCCGTCGCGCAGAGAAGTTAAGGAGGAATGGACCTGGGAGGAGATTTTGGACGGAGCAGGACCCTGGACGCAGGCTGGGGAGTATCGCCTTCCGAAGAAGGAAATAGAGGCAGCAAAAGCGGAACGGCGATATTACGAGGAGAAATACCAACGAGGTAGGCCACAGAAACCCCAAGAAGTTTTTTGGGGGGGGCACATAGAGCCAGTCAGGGAGTTGGATGAGGAGTTCGAAGCAAGATTCCGGAGAGAGGTGCTAGGCTGCAGAGCGGGTGTGCTGGGGAGCGTGTGATGCGCACGGTGTCTCCAGTTCGCATTAATAGCCCGGTGCGCTCTATTCCAGCTCTTCGCACTTGCCGGGTTCAAGTGAGCATCCAGCCAGGACGCATTGTGCCAGCTATACGCTCTAGATCTCCAGTGTGCCTCCACAGTCCAGTATGTCCTGTGCCTCCTCTCCGCACTCGCCCTGAGGTGCGTGTCCCCAGCCCGGTACCACCAGTTCCGGCACCACGCATAAGACCTCCAGTGTGCCTCCACAGTCCAGTACGGCCTGTGCCTCTTCCCCGCACTCGCCCTGAGGTGCGTGTCCTCAGCCCGGTACCACCAGTTCCGGCACCACGCATCAGGCCTCCAGTGCGCTTCCACAGTCCAGTACGCCCTGTGCCTCCTCTCCGCACTCGCCCTGAGGTGTGTGTCCCCAGCCCGGTACCACCAGTTCCGGCACCACGCATCAGGCTTCCAGTGCGCTTCCACAGTCCAGAGCTTCCGGCAACAGTACCCAGTCCAGAGCTTCCGGCGACAGTACCCAGTCCAGAGCTTCCAACGACAGTACCCAGTCCAGAGCTTCCGGCGACAGTACCCAGTTCAGAGCTACCGGCGACAGTTCCCAGTCCAGAGCTTCCGGAGACGTTTCACAGTCCGGAACCTCCAACGACGGGCCACAGTCCGGAACCTCCAACGACGGGCCACAGTCCGGAACCTGCAACGACGGGCCACAGTCCGGAACCTCCAACGACGGGCCACAGTCCGGAACCTCCTAAGACGGGCCACAGTCCGGAACCTCCAACGACGTGCCACAGTCCGGAACCTCCTACGACGGGCCACAGTCCGGAACCTCCTACGACGGGCCACAGTCCGGAACCTCCAACGACGGCCCACAGTCCGGAGCCTCCAGCGACGGTCCACAGTCCGGAGCCTCCAGCGACGGTCCACAGTCCGGAGTCTCCAGCGAAGGTACTCAGTACGTTAGTTTTTGTATTGTCAAGGGTTGTTGTAGGTCTAGGTGATTTATATGTCTATGGTGGCCTGATATGGTTCCCAATCAGAGGCAGCTGTTTATCGTTGTCTCTGATTGGGGATCATATTTAGGTAGCCATTTTCCCTTTGATGTTTGTGGATTCTTGTTCTATGTTTAGTTGCCTGTCTGCACTATCCATATAGCTTCACCGTTTGTTTTGTTATTTTGTTAGTTTGTTCAGTGTTCATTCGTTAAAATAAATAAGTATGTACGCATACCACGCTGCACCTTGGTCTCCTCCTTTTGACGGCCGTGACAAAATGTATTTGGCTAAGGTGTAAGTAAACTTCCGACTTGAACTGTATATGGTGTCACCATACAATGATAATATAACATTAGGCTTAATGTATGTCAGAGATGTAGGAAAATCTTTGTCAAATCTTCACCTCAATCTGAAAATCCATCGTGGAAGATAGCCAGGGGCTAATTCAGAAGCTAGCCTGAAAGCTAATCCAGAAGCTACTCCGATAGCTAGCCAGAAGCTAATCTGTAGCTGCCCCGAAATTAGCCGGTTTGCTGGCTAGCGTTGGTGTTTCAGCTGCCCACGTTTTGCGGTCATCAGCTATTCCTCTAGCTCGATAATCTACCGGCACTTTAGTGCAACGCGACTCGGACCGGAGCATTCCGGGACTTTTTTCTCTCTCAGTTTCCCCGGATTCCAACCGCAGCCTCAGCCTCTATTTTGCACCTTGATTTCGCAGCTAGCTAGCTGCATACCGTGTGACTATTGGCTTACGTCGACCCCGGAGCTAACTCAAATCATGCTGGAGCTAGCCAGCTGAGGAGTTCCATCACCATCCGGACCCGCTTCTTTGTTGCTGCTGCAGATACGGAACCCCACCGGGCCTTCACGACTGACTGCCGACGTTATCTGCCCGAGGGATTTATCCAACCGGCACCTCCGTCCCGGCGTTACCTGAACGCTCATCTGAGGCCCGCTAATCGTTAGCTGTCTTATCGGCTGCTATCTGAACAAAACCCCACTACACGGAACCTACCGACGGAAACGCACGAGGTATCTACAAACAGACCTCCATCCTATGCTGCTACCGATAGCCATATACCCGGCCAGCTGTCTGGATCGCCACGACCCCAACCCACCTCTACTCACTGGACCCTTATTTATCACTCGATTAAGCTTGCCTCTCCTTAATGTAAATATGCCTTGTCCATTGCTGTTCTGGTTAGTGTTTATTGGCTTATTTCACTGTAGAGATTCTAGCCCTGCTCTCTATACCATATCCAACCCTGCAGTTCCACCACCCACATATGCGATGACATCACCTGGTTTCAATGATGTTTCTAGAGACAAGATCTCTCTCATCATCACTCAATACCTAGGTTTACCTCCACTGTATTCACATCCTACCATACCTTTGTCTGTACATTATTCCTTTAAACTATTTTATCGCCCCCAGAAACTTCCTTTTACTCTCTGCTCTGGTAGCTCTAGGCGACCAATTCTCATAGCTTTTAGCCGTACTATTATCCTACTTCTCCTCTGTTCCTCTGGTGATGTAGAGGTGAATCCAGGCCCTGCAGTACCTGGCTCCACTCCTATTCCCCAGGCGCTCTCTTTTGATGACTTCTGTAACCGTAATAGCCTTGGCTTCATGCATGTTAACATTAGGAGCCTCCTCCCTAAGTTTGTTTTGTTCACTGCTTTAGCACACTCTACCAACCCGGATGTATTAGCCGTGTCTGAATCCTGGCTTAGAAAGACCACCAAAAATTCAGACATTTTTATCCCCAATTACAATATTTTCAGACAAGATAGAACGGCCAAAGGGGGCGGTGTTGCAATCTACTGCAAAGACTGCCTGCAGAGTTCTGTTATACTATCCAGGTCTGTTCCCAAACAATTTGAACTTCTACTTTTAAAAATCCACCTCTCTAAAAACAAGTCTCTCACCGTTGCCGCCTGCTATAGACCACCCTCTGCCCCCAGCTGTGCTCTGGACACTATATGTGAACTGATTGCCCCCCATCTATCTTCAGAGCTCGTGCTGCTAGGCGACCTAAATTTGAACATGCTCAACACCCCAGCCACCCTACAATCTAAGCTTGATGCCCTCAATCTCACACAAATTATTAATGAACCTACCAGGTACCACCCCAATTCCGTAAACACGGGTACCCTCATAGATATCATCCTAACAAACTTGCCCTCCAAATACACCTCTGCTGTTTTTAACCAAGATCTCAGCGATCACTGCCTCATTGCCTGCATCCGTAATGGGTCAGCGGTCAAACGACCTCCACTCATCACTGTCAAACGCTCCCTGAAACACTTCAGCGAGCAGGCCTTCCTAATTGACCTGGCCGGGGTATCCTGGAAGGATATTGATCTCATCCCGTCAGTAGAGGATGCCTGGTCATTTTTTAAAAATGCCTTCCTCACCATCTTGAATAAGCATGCCCCATTCAAGAAATTTAGAACCAGGAACAGATATAGCCCTTGGTTCTCTCCTGACCTGACTGCCCTTAACCAACAGAAAAACATCCTATGGCGTTCTGCATTAGCATCGAACAGCCCCCGTGATATGCAACTTTTCAGGGAAGCCAGAAACCAATATACACAGGCAGTTAGAACAGCCAAGGCTAGCTTTTTCAAGCAGAAATTTGCTTCCTGCAACACAAATTCAAAAAAGTTCTGGGACACCGTAAAGTCCATGGAGAATAAGAACACCTCCTCCCAGCTTCCAACCGCCCTGAAGATAAATCCACTATAATTGAGAATTTCAATAAGCATTTTTCTACGGCTGGCCATGCTTTCCACCTGGCTACCCCTACCCGGGACAACAGCACTGCCCTCCCCTCTGCTACTCGCCCAAGCCTTCCCCATTTCTCTTTCTCCCAAATACAGTCAGCTGATGTTCTTAATGAGCTGCAAAATCTGGACCCTTACAAATCAGCCGGGCTAGATAATCTGGACCCTTTCTTTCTAAAACTATCTGCTGAAATTGTTGCCACCCCTATTACTAGCCTCTTCAACCTCTCTTTCGTGTCGTCTGAGATCCCCAAAGATTGGAAAGCAGCTGCGGTTATCCCCCTCTTCAAAGGGGGGGACACCCTTGACCCTAACTGCTACAGACCTATATCTATCCTACCCTGCCTTTCTAAGGTCTTCGAAAGCCAAGTCAACAAACAGATTACCGACCATTTCGAATCACACCACACCTTCTCCGCTATGCAATCTGGTTTCAGAGCTGGTCATGGGTGCACCTCAGCCACGCTCAAGGTCATAAACGATATCGTAACCGCCATCGATAGGAAACAATACTGTGCAGCCGTATTCATTGACCTGGCCAAGGCTTTTGACTCTGTCAATCACCACATCCTCATTGGCAGACTCGACAGCCTTGGTTTCTCTAATGATTGCCTCGCCTGGTTCACCAACTACTTCTCTGATAGAGTTCAGTGTGTCAAATCGGAGGGTCTGTTGTCCGGGCCTCTGGCAGTCTCTATGGGGGTGCCACAGGGTTCAATTCTTGGACCGACTCTCTTCTCTGTTTACATCAATGATGTCGCTCTTGCTGCTGGTGATTCTCTGATCCACCTCTACGCAGACGACACTATTCTGTATACTTCTGGCCCTTCTTTTGACACTGTGTTAACAACCCTCCAGGCGAGCTTCAATGCCATACAACTCTCCTTCCGTGGCCTCCAACTGCTCTTAAATACAAGTAAAACCAAATGCATGCTCTTCAACCGATCGCTGCCTGCTCCTGCCCGCCTGTCCAACATCACTACTTTGGACGGCTCTGACTTAGAATATGTGGACAACTACAAATACCTAGGTGTCTGGTTAGACTGTAAACTCTCCTTCCAGACCCACATCAAACATCTCCAATCCAAAGTCAAATCTAGAATTGGCTTCCTATTCCGCAACAAAGCATCCTTTACTCATGCTGCCAAACATACCCTTGTAAAACTGACCATCCTACCAATCCTCGACTTCGGTGATGTCATTTACAAAATAGCCTCCAAAACCCTACTCATTAAATTGGATGCAGTCTATCACAGTGCCATCCGTTTTGTCACCAAAGCCCCATATACTACCCACCACTGCGACCTGTACACTCTCGTTGGCTGGCCCTCGCTTCATACTCGTCGCCAAACCCATTGGTTCCAGGTCATCTACAAGACCCTGCTAGGTAAAGTCCCCCCTTATCTCAGCTCGCTGGTCACCATAGCAGCACCTACCCGTAGCACGCGCTCCAGCAGGTATATCTCTCTAGTCACCCCCAAAACCAATTCTTCCTTTGGACGCCTCTCCTTCCAGTTCTCTGCTGCCAATGACTGGAACGAACTACAAAAATCTCTGAAACTGGAAACACCTATCTCCCTCACTAGCTTTAAGCACCAGCTGTCAGAGCAGCTCATAGATTACTGCACCTGTACATAACCCATCTACAATTTAGCCCAAACAACTACCTCTTTACCTACTGTATTTATTTATTAATTTATTTTGCTCCTTTGCACCCCATTATTTCTGTCTCTACTTTGCACTTTCTTCCAATGCAAACCAACCATTCCAGTGTTTTTTTTAGTTTTTATTTTACTTGCTGTGTTGTACTCACTTCGCCTCCATGGCCTTTTTATATTTTTATTTATTTATACATATATCTGTTTGCCTTCACCTCCCTTATCTCACCTCACTTGCTCACATTGTATATAGACTTATTTTTTTATCTTTTCACTGTATTATTGACTATATGTTTGTTTTTACTCCATGTGTAACTATGTGTTGTTGTATGTGTCGAACTGCTTTGCTTTATCTTGGCCAGGTCGCAATTGTAAATGAGAACGTGTTCTCAATTTGCCTACCTGGTTAAATAAAGGTTAAATAAAAATAAAATAAATAAAAAATTAACCATTTGGCCCCTCTTGGATTATAAACAACCACTAATGATGAAAGCGGAAATAATACTGTACAATGCACCAACTGAAACCATCCTTCAGATGGTTCAAACATATAGTACAACTAGCATATCATATAGGCCACAATTCAATCATTAACCTCTTTTCATTCAGACCTTACCACAGATCATTATATGCAATTCATGAACACCCACTAGTAACTGCAGGAAAGTTTCCCAACAATTAAAGCAATGTGTTTCAGATTAAATCAAAACTACTTCCCATCCATTACACTAAAATCCAGGAAGTTCACTTTGAGGTAGCGAGGCTTACTGAAAGACATCAATTCATAGAGCTACTCATCATTTTAATAACAACCATATTTTCCCTATTTCTGGTCCACCACAAGAGAAAAACAATTGTATAAATACAGGGTCTGTTGTTAAACGTGGGTGGTTGGGACCTGGTGCAGGGTGGAAGAGGCAGGGTCTGTTGTTAAACGTGGGTGGTTGGGACCTGGTGCAGGGTGGAAGAGGCAGGGTCTGTTGTTAAACGTGGGTGGTTGGGACCTGGTGCAGGGTGGAAGAGGCAGGGTCTGTTGTTAAACGTGGGTGGTTGGGACCTGGTGCAGGGTGGAAGAGGCAGGGTCTGTTGTTAAACGTGGGTGGTTGGGACCTGGTGCAGGGTGGAAGAGGCAGGGTCTGTTGTTAAATGTGGGTGGTTGGGACCTGGTGCAGGGTGGAAGAGGCAGGGTCTGTTGTTAAACGTGGGTGGTTGGGACCTAGTGCAGGGTGGAAGAGGCAGGGTCAGCTAGAGTGAGAGATAGATATTATTACACTGAGGAAGGTAGTCCAAATGAAAGAGGGTCAGATAAAGAGAATGTAACTGTAAGAAAGACAGATATATCTAATAATATGAAACTATACTGAACAAAAATAGAAACACAACATGCAAAGTGTTGGTCCCATGTTTCATGAGCTGAAATAAAACATAGCAGAAATCTTCAGTACGCACAAAAAGCTTATTTCTCTCAAATGTTGTGCAAAAATGTGTTTACATCACTGTCAGTGAGCATTTCTCCGTTGCCAATATAATCCATCCACCTGACAGCTGTGGCATATCAAGAAGCTGATTAAACAGCATGATCATTATACAGGTGCCCCTTGTGACGGAGACAATAAAAGGCCACTCTAAAATGTGCCGTTTTGTCTCACAACACAATGCCAAAGCTGTCTCAAGTTTTGAGGGAGTGTGCAGTTAGCATGCTGACTCCAGGAATGTCCACCAGAGCTGCTGCCGGAGAATTGAATGTTAATTTCTCTACCATAATTTGGCAGGACGTTCAACCGGCCTCATAACCGCGGACCACGTGCAACCACGCCTGCCCAGGACCTCCACAACCGGCTTCTTCACCTGCGGGATCGTTTGAGACTAGCCACCCGGACAGCTAACAAAACCTTGGGTTTGCACAACCGAAGAATTTCTGCACAAACTGTTAGAAACTGTCTCAGTGAAGCTCACCTACATGCTAGTCATCCTCACCAGGGTCTTGACCTGACTGCAGTTCGGTTCGGAGTTCGAAGTTGTAACCGACTTCAGTGGGCAAATGCTCACCTTCGATGGCCACTGGCACGATGGAGAAGTGTACCCTTCACGGATGAATCCCGGTTTCAACTGTACTTGGCAGATGGCAGACAACGTGTATGGTGTCGTGTGGGTGAGCGGTTTGCTGATGTCAATGTTATGAACAGAGTGCCCCATGGTGGCAGTGGGGTTATGGTATGGGCAGACATAAGCTACGGACAACGAACACAATTGCATTTTATCGATGGCAATTTGAATGCACAAACATACCGTGACGAGATCCTGAGGCCCATTGTTGTGCCTTTCATCCACCGCCACCACCTCGTGTTTCAGCATGATAATGCACGGAACCATGTTGCAAGGATCTGTACATTATTCCTGGATACTGAAAATATCCCAGTTCTTCCATGGCCTGAATACTCACCAGACATGTCACCCATTGAGCAAGTTTGGCATGCTCTGGATTGACGTGTTCAACAGCATGTTCCAGTTCCCGCCAATATCCAGCAACTTCGCACAGCCATTGAAGAGGAGTGGGTCAACATTCCACAGGCCACAATCAACAGCTTGATCAACTTGACTTGAAGGAGATGTGTCGAGCTGGTTTTCTGATCCACGCCCCTACCTTTTTTTTTAAACGTATATGTGTTGCCAGTGACGTGAAATGCATAGATTAATGATTTTATTTAAATTTACTGATTTCCTTATAGGAATTGTAAATCTGTCACATTTTTGAAGATTGGTTCAATCCCAAATAGGCAAGAGAGGTTGTTTGGGTGGCAGATGGCAGATGGCCCTCAATAGGATACCAGTCTATTTAATGCCTTCCCACTGTAGTAGGGCATCACTAAAAAAGGCATGGCCATTCTCTCACAGGAAACAGTGGAGAAAGAAGCAAATGCCACCAGGGGTTTTCTCTGAGCATCAGGATCTCAGAATTGGGAAGGATTATCCGGTTGTGTTTGCTCAATAATCACACGTGATAACTTATGATCCATACTATAATGTCGTTAGTAGGTCAAGCCTCCCTGGTGTCTCTGTTTTAGTGTGTGGAGGATTGATCCCCTTATGTGACAGATTAAACACAGCACCAACACCCACCATCTGAGTCCGGCTCTTAGGGTAGCCATTGATGTCTTCTATCTTCTCATTTGCTAGAAAAGAAAGACGAAACAAAAGAGAGAGAAAGAAATGAAAGAGGATATTTTCATGATGAAGTAACACATCCTTTTTGGGACTTTCCCTGCACAATGACAAGTCACATTGAAGACACCCATACAATATCTATCCAAAATCAGTAACAACTTGCCCTAACCATGGGAAGCAGCTGTGGTTTTGCACCTGATACAGTCTTAGTCAAATAGCACCACTACGGTCCTCATGTAGCTTTCACTAACCACACTCCCTCTATTCACTCCGCTTAAGCACAATGAACAGTGTAGACACAATGACAGGCTTCGCTGCTCAACCTCTCACCCACCCTGGGAAAAACAGAGTTTCAGTCTGAAGTTGCTTTACTTTCCCTGCAGGAAAGACTGATTTTGAAGTCCCCTCCTAACCTAAAGATCCCTCCTAACCTCTCTACAACAACGATCATAGTGAGTTGAATTCCAGAGATGAGAGACACACTGTGACTAATCATATTATACTTATATTAGGCAGTATAATATGATAACCATGCAAAAAAACATAAGTTTGGGCCTGCCATTGGAAAGCCAATACAAAATGCATAATGATTACATGAAATCTTAAATGAGAAATAATTCCAATGGATTTGCTGAATAAAAGTTACCAATAGAGTATAAATGCTAGGGAAGTACTTACCCACAACCTGTATAATCTCAGCCAGTAGCACTCCATCTGTAACATCCTGCTGCAAGTCCTTGATCAGTCGCTGACGGCCCGACTTCACCAGATAATGGTTGGCCCAGTCCGTGTAAATCTGCCCAACAACAAAACACAGACATACAATTGACATACATAGAAAGAAATACAATCAATGTATAATAATCACAGACCCTACATTACTTGTTAATAAAGGCAAAGCAAAAACCTGTAGATAACGCCTTCCAAATGTAATGCACAGTCAGAACACACTCGCTTTCCAAGGAGTGATACTCATATTCCTCCAGAAACCAGGCCACTGAGCACAATGTAAATTCTGCTCTGAGAGTGAGCAATCATGTCTTTCAAAGAGTAGGAAGTACGACATCACCTATTAAGACAGAAACTCACTGGCTGAGAGCACTGGAGTGAGATGTCTGTAATCTGAGGGGTTTTGTTCATAATTTGATGTTCACTTCTGCTGCATCTCCAACATTTTAGCATCTCAGTCACTTTAAATCTGTCTGTTCTGACAGAAAACAGTGAACTGTTAGGCCCAATCTGCTTATGCGATTATTATGCTTACAATAGAGATTAAATCGGGAAGAAAATGCTTTTGAATGACTAAACTGGACAACCACCGTGATTATTATTATTTGACCCTGCTGGTCAGCTATGAACATTTGAACATCTTGGCCATGTTCTGTTATAATCTCCACCCGGCACAGCCAGAAGAGGACTGGCCACCCCTCAGCCTGGTTCCTCTCTTGGTTTCTTCCTAGGTTCTGGCCTTTCTAGGGAGTTCTTCCTAGCCACCGTGCTTCTACACCTGCATTGCTTGCTGTTTGGGGTTTTAGGCTGGGTTTCTGTACAGCACTTTGATATATCAGCTGATGTAAGAAGGGCTATATAAATACATTTAATTTGATTTGAACTGAATAGGTGACCATAGCCGTGGGAAGTACGGGTGCTGCAGCACCCCCTGAAAAATCTGAATAATACTTCCTGCCTCTATGCAGGTGACTCAGGTTAGGTGGAATACTCAATGTGAATTTATCCTGGCAGGGAAATATGGTTTTGAATAATTGTACACCATTCAGTGTCTTTTAAAGATATTACAAAACAAATGTATTTATTGAGATCACAGCACAGGTTGCTATTTCTTTCCCTGCACAGTGTTTCTCTGATCAGCAGTAAGCTTCTGCTCGGGGATTTGCATAGAAAACATGCTGAGTGTTGAGAGTTTGACACTAACACCTCAATCTGTCTTCTGCTGACTTTCACGAATAAACAAAAAACAACACACAGTATTTACCGCAACACTATGGGGTCAATGGAAAGTCACATCAACCAAGTAGTTGCTAATGCTGAACATAGATTTTTTTTAAACTGCAAATTGCACTTGTTTTCTTGCTTTCTGAACCTGTCAAACTTAATGTGAAGAACTTACTTAACAGTGGTCCATTTAGAGCCTTTTATCTAGACACATGTATTTTCTGCCACTGAAAACAAAAGGCTAAAGGCTTGAGTTACCTCTATCCAACCAGACAGAGTGTATAAAGACTAAGATCACCTTTCCCACATCTCAGAACTCAACATACAGATGCTGTGTGAGCAAAGAAACACCTGCCACAAAGTGCAGCAGACGGTGAGAATATTGGAATATTCTTGATATTATATTGAATGAGCAGCACTTTGACTTGCTTATCAAAATTCCAGTTACTGTGCTAAAGATATAGCCTAGAAATGGACAGTTTTTGAAGACAGACCTGGACATACTGTATACTGAGTATACAAAACATTAAGAACAGGACATAGACTGACCCAGGTGAATACAGGTGAAAGCTATGATCCCTTATTGGTGTCACATGTTAAATCCACTTCAATCAGTGTAGATGAAGGGGAGGAGACGGGTTAAAGGATTTTAAAGCCTTGAGACAATTGAGACATTGATTATGTATGTGTGCCATTCAGAGGGTGAATGGGCAAGACAAAATATTGAAGTGCCTGTGAACGGGGTATGGTAGTAGGTGCCTTTGAACGGGGTATGGTAGTAGGTGCCTTTGAACGGGGTATGGTAGTAGTATGGTAGTAGTATGGTAGTAGTATGGTAGTAGGTGCCAGGTGCACCTGTTTGTGTCAAAAACTGCAACATTGCTGTGTTTTTTACACTCAACAGTTTCCTGTGTGTGTCAACAATGGTCCACCACCCAAAGGACATCGAGCCAACTTGACACACCTGTGGGAAGCATTGTAGTCAACATGGGCCAGAATCCATGTAGAATGCTTTTCAACACCTTGTAGAATCCATGTCTCAACAGATTGAGGCTGTTCTGAGGGCAAAAAGGGGGTGGGGTGCAAGTCAATATTAGAAAGGTGTTCTTAATGTTTGGTATACTCAGTGTATACTACAGCTGGCAGGTGTAACAGCAAGCCAGTTAAATAGAGTCATATATCAAATGGCTGTCCCCTATCCAGCTGGGGTGTCCATTAATAAGCATTAGTCATGATTCATGTCTAACCCAATGGTCCTCCAGCTCCCTCATCTATATTCTGTCCTGCCCATGGGCAAAACCAACACTAGGGAGCAGTGTTTCTCTGTGTCTGTGTCTGTGTGTCTGTGTGTGTGTGTGTGTGTGTGTGTGTGTGTGTGTGTGTGTGTGTGTGTGTGCGTGTGCGCGTGCGTGCGTGCGTGTGTGTGTGTAGCCAGCCCACCCCATTTGTGTCAGTGGACCAGAGGTAATCTAACTCATCATGTTACTGCCTCCCCCTCCTCTTCCTTCCTCAAGGCCACTGTATTACATTATTCATGTCCTATACACGCACATGCACGCAAGCACACACGCGCACACACACACACGCACGCACGCACGCACGCACGCACGCACGCAAGCACACACGCGCACACACACGCACGCACGCACGCACGCACGCACGCACGCACACACACACACACACACACACACACACACACACACACACACACACACACACACACACAGAGAGAAACACTGCCCCCTAATTAGGCTACATTTGATCCTGCATTTTTGTTGCATTGCAGAAAGCAATTGAGCACTAACCAGTCCACCCAACCACTGCAGGCCTAATCCAATACACACCAATCATCACAGAAATAAACACGTAGCCTAACCAGCCTGGTGGTATTGAACCCTGTATGTGGTGGGGTTTGGCTGGAAGTCAGTGTAGGCCAGCTGGATGTGTGTTTACTGTAGTAGAAGGCTGTGGTGATGGCTTAAAGGGATCTTCTCTTCCTGGTAGGACCAAACAAGATGTCGCATGCCCCACACACAATAGGCCTGCTAATCTCACTAGATTTATGCCATCCGCAGCAGGTGTGCTAGAGTTGCACATAACTAAGACATCTTCACTATACTGAATGTCAGGTACTCTATCACTTCTGATAATAAATCACTTTTTAAATGGCAATTAGACTGTGTAGAATCTAATTGGTGGAGAGGGTGCAGGTAATCAGCAGCAAGGATCCCTGCCAGCTTCTTGACTAATGAAGAGACTTTCAAGGAATCACTCATCTATCATTTGTCTGGTTCACTGTGCATACAGTATTGACCATGTGCATTTTGTGCTTCCAGTCAGAACATATCTGGGATCTCAAGACAGATCTGGCAGGTGCTTGTCTAAAGTTTCACAATATGTAAAACGTTTGTAAACAGTATCATTAACTTCACCTCTGTCACGCCCTGACCGTAGAGAGCTTTCTATGTCTCTATTTTGGTTTGGTCAGGGTGTGATTTGGGTGGGCATTCTATGTTCTTTTTTCTATGATTTGTATTTCTGTGTGTTTGGCCGGGTGTGGTTCTCAATCAGAGGCAGCTGTCTATCGTTGTCTCTGATTGAGAACCATACTTAGGTTGCCTTTTCCCACCTGTCTGTGTGGGTAGTTGTCTATGTGGAGTTGCATGTCAGCACTCGTTCTATTTAGCTTCACGTTCGTTTTTGTTACTTTGTTAGTTTGTTCAGTGTTCTTCTGTTATTAAAAGAATATGTATTCATATCACGCTGCGCCTTGGTCTCCTCAATACGACGAACGTGACAGAACTACCCACCAAAAACGGACCAAGCAGCGTGGTAAGAGGGAGCAGCGGTTTTTGGAGAGATGGACATGGAAGGAAATCCTGGACGGCAAGGGACCCTGGGCACAGACGGGAGAATATCGCCGTCCTAAGAGGAGCTGGAAGCAGCTAAGGCGGAGCGGCGACGCTACGAGGAGTTGGCTCAAAGAGGCGTGCACGAGAGGCAGCCCCAGAATTTATTTTGGGGGGAACACACGGGGAGAATGGCAGAGTCAGGTTGGAGACCTGAGCTAACTCCCTGTGCTTACCGTGGCGAGCATGTGACTGGTCAGGCCCCGTGCTATGGGGTGATGCGCACGGTGTCCCCGGTGTGCACTCATAGCCCAGTGTGCTATATTCCAGCTCCTCGCATCCGCCGGGCTAGGGTGAGCATCCAGCCAGGAAGGATTGTGCCAGCCCTGCTCTCCAGACCTCCAGTACGTCTCTACGGCCCAGGATATCCTGCGCCGGCTCTGCGCACTGTGTCTCCAGTGCGTCTGCACAGCCCAGTGCGTCATGTGCCTGCGCCCCGCTCGTGCAGGGCCAAAGTCACCATCCAGCCAGGACGGGTTGAGCAGGCTCTTAGCTCGAGACCTCCAGTGCGCCTCCACGGCCCAGTGTATCCAGTGCCTCAGCCAAGGCCTCCTGCATGTCTCCCCAGCCTGGTGAGTCCTGTGCCTGATCCCAGAGCCAGGCCTCCTGTGTGTCTCTCCACTCCAGTGATGATCCATGGCAGGAAGCCTCCAGTGGGGATCCATGGCAAGAAGCCTCCAGTGATGATACATGGCATGAAGCCTCCAGTGATGATCCATGGCACGAAGCCTCCAGTGATGATCCATGGCAAGAAGCCTCCAGTGGTGATCCATGGCACGAAGCCTCCAGTGATGATCCATGGCAAGAAGCCTCCAGTGATGATCCATGGCACGAAGCCTCCAGTGATGATCCATGGCAAGAAGCCTCCAGTGATGATCCATGGGAAGAAGCCTCCAGGGGTGAGACATGGCACGAAGCCTCCAACGGGAGTCTCCAGTCCGGATCCTCCAGAGACGGCCTCCAGAGACGGCCTCCAGCCCGGAGCCTCCAGAGACGCCCTCCAGTCCGGAGCCTCCAGCGTCGCCCTCCAGTCAGGAGCTTCCAGCGACGCCCTTCAGTCCGGAGCTTCCAGAGGTGCCCTTCAGTCCGGAGCTTCCAGAGGCGCCCTTCAGTCCGGAGCTTCCAGAGGCGCCCTTCAGTCCGGAGCTTCCAGAGGCGCCCTTCAGTCCGGAGCTTCCAGAGGCGCCATTCAGTCCGGAGCTTCCAGAGGCGCCCTTCAGTCCGGAGCTTCCAGAGGCGCCCTTCAGTCTGGCACAGCACTACAGTGCAGCACTACACTACAGCACATCACAGTACTGCACAGCATAGCACATCACAGTACAGCACAGCACAGCACTACAGTACAGCACTACACTACAGCACAGCACAGTACAGCACACTACATACCACCACAGTCAGAGGCTGGTACTAAGATAGCATTGAATGAGCTATATTCCACCATAAGCCAACAAGAAAACCCTCACCCAGAGGCGGCGCTCCCAGTAGCCGGGAACTTAAATGCAGGGAAACTTAAATCAGTTTGACCTCATTTCTATCAACATGTCAAATGTGCAACCAGAGGGAAAAGAACTCTGGACCACCTATACTCCACACACAGTTCCATCACCCTCCATTACTTGATTTAACTAGGCAAGTCAGTTAAGAACAAATTCTTATTTTCAATGACAACAGGTTAACTGCCTTGTTCAGGGGCAGATCGACAGCTTTTTACCTTGTCAGCTCTGGGATTCGATCTTGCAACCTTTCAGTTATGAGTTCAAAACTCTAACTACTAGGCTACCTGCCACCCCTGTCCATTTGCAAATCTTACCATAATTATATCCTCCTGATTCCTGCTTACATGCAAAAATTAAAGCAGGAAGCACCAGTGACTAGATCAATAAAAAAGTGGTCAGATGAAGCAGATGCTAAGCTACAGGACTGTTTTGCTAGCACAGACTGGAATATGTTCCGGGATTCCTCCAATGGCATTGAGGAGTACACCACATCTGTCATTGGCTTCATCAATAAGTGCATCGATGACGTCGACCCCACAGTGACCGCACGTACAGTACATACCCCAACCAAAAACCATGGATTACATGCAGCATCCGCACTGAGCTAAAGGCTAGAGCTGCCGCTTTCAAGGAGCAGGACTCGAACCCGGAAGCTTACAAGAAATCCCGCTATGCCCTCCGACGAACCATCAAACAGGCAAAGCGCCAATACAGGACTATAATTGAGTTGTACTACACCAGCTCTGACGCTCATCTGATGTGGCAGGGCCTACAAACCATGACAGACTACAAAGGGAAGCACAGCCGCGAGCTGCCCAGTGACACGAGCCTACCGGACAAGCTAAACTACTTCTATGTTCGCTTCGAGGCAAAAAACACTGAAACATGCATGAGAGCACTAGCTGTACTGGAAGACTGTGTGATCACGCTCTCCGCAGCTGATGTGAGTAAGACCTTTAGACAGGTCAACATTCACAAGGCCGCAGGGCCAGACGGATTACCAGGACGTGTACTGCGAGCATGCGCTGACCAACTAGCAAGTGTCTTCACTGACATTTTCAACCTCTTCCTGTTCGAGTCTGTAATACCAACATGTTTTAAGCAGACCACCATAGTGCCTGTGCCCAAGAACACTAAGGTAACCTGCTTACATGACTACGGACCCATAGCACTCACGTCTGTAGCCATGAAATGTATTGAAAGGCTGGTCATGGCTCACATCAACACCATCATCCCAGAAACCCTAGACCCACTCCAATTTGCATCCGCAGATTATGCAGTCTCTATTGCACTCCGCACTGCCCTTTCCCACCTGGACAAAAGGAACACCTATGTGAGAATGCTATTCATTGACAACAGCTCAGCGTTCAACACCGTAGTGCCCTCAAAGCTCAACAATAAGCTAAGGACCCAGGGACTAAACACCTCCCTCTGCAACTGGATCCTGGACTTCCTGACGGGCCGCCCCCAGGTGGTAAGGGTAGGTAACAACACATCCGCGAAGCTGATCCTCAACACAGGGGCCCCTCAGTGGTGCGTGCTCAGCTCCCTCCTGTACTCCCTGTTCACTCATGACTGCACGGCCAGGCACGACTCCAACACCATCATTAAATTTGCGGATGACACAACAGTGGTAGGCCTGATCACCGACAACAACAAGACAGCCTATAGGGAGGAGGTCAGAGACCTGGACCTGTGGTGCCAGGACAACAACCTCTCCCTCAACGTGATCAAGACAAAGGAGATGATTGTGGACTATAGGAAAAAGAGGACTGAGCACGCCACCATTCTCATCGACGGGGCTGCAGTGGAGCAGGTTGAGAGGTTCAAGTTCCTTGGTGTTCACATTACTAACAAACTAACATGGTCCAAGCACACCATGACAGTCGTGAAGAGGGCACGACAAAACCTATTCCCACTCAGGAGACTGAAAAGATTTGGCATGGGTCCCAAGATCCTCAACAGGTTCTACAGTTGCACCATCGAGAGCATCCTGACTGATTCCATCACTGCCTGGTATAGCAACCGCTCGGCCTCCGACCGCAAGGCACTACAGAGGGTAGTGCAAACGGCCCAGTACATCACTGGGGCCAAGCTTCCTGCCATCCAGAACCTCTATACCAGGCGGTGTCAGAGGAAAGCCCTAGAAATTGTCAAAGACTCCAGCCACCCTAGTCATAGACTGTTCTCTCTGCTACCGCATGGCAAGCGGTACTGGAGCACCAAGTCTAGGTTCAAGAGGCTTCTACTCTGTATCGGCACCCCCCTGTATATATTGTTATTTTTTTACTGCTCCTCTTTAATTACTTGTTACTTTTATCTCTTATTCTTATCCATATTTTTTGTAACTGCACTGTCGGTTAGGGACTTGTAAGTAAGCATTTCCCTGTAAGGTCTACACCTGTTGTATTCGGCGCATGTGACTAATACATTTTGATTTGATTCGATTTTACACTACAGCACACCACAGCACACCACACCACACCACACCACACTATAGTACAGTACAGCACAACACTGCAGCACAGTACAGCACTACACTACACTACACTACACTACAGCACTACACTACAGCACTACACTACAGCACTACCCTACACTACAGCACTACACTACACTACAGCACTACACTACACTACAGCACTACACTACACTACACTACAGCACTACACTACACTACAGCACTACACTACACTACAGCACTACACTACAGCACTACACTACACTACACTACACTACACCACTACACTACAGCACTACACTACAGCACTACCCTACACTACAGCACTACCCTACACTACAGCACTACACTACCCTACACTACAGCACTACACTACAGCACTACACTACAGCACTACCCTACACTACAGCACTACACTACCCTACACTACAGCACTACACTACAGCACTACACTACAGCACTACACTACAGCACTACACTACAGCACTACCCTACACTACAGCACTACACTACAGCACTACACTACAGCACTACCCTACACTACAGCACTACACTACAGCACTACCCTACACTACAGCACTACACTACAGCACTACCCTACACTACAGCACTACACTACAGCACTACACTACAGCAGTACACTACAGCACTACCCTACACTACAGCACTACACTACAGCACTACCCTACACTACAGCACTACACTACAGCACTACACTACGGCACTACCCTACTCTACAGCACTACACTACAGCACTACCCTACACTACAGCACTACACTACAGCACTACACTACAGCACTACACTACACTACAGCACTACACTACAGCACTACACTACAGCACTACACTACAGCACTACACTACAGCACTACACTACAGCACTACCCTACAGCACTACACTACAGCACTACACTACAGCACTACCCTACACTACAGCACTACACTACAGCACTACACTACAGAACTACACTACATCACTACCCTACAGCACTACACTACAGTACTACCCTACACTACAGCACTACACTACAGCACTACACTACAGCACTACCCTACACTACAGCACTGCACTACAGCACTACCCTACACTACAGCACTACACTACAGCACTACACTACAGCACTACCCTACACTACAGCACTACACTACAGCACTACCCTACACTACAGCACTACACTACAGCACTACACTACAGCACTACACTACACTACAGCACTACACTACAGCACTACACTACACTACAGTACTACACTACAGCACTACACTACAGCACTACACTACAGCACTACCCTACACTACAGCACTACACTACAGCACTACCCTACACTACAGCACTACACTACACTACAGCACTACACTACAGCACTACACTACAGCACTACACTACAGCACTACACTACACTACAGCACTACACTACAGCACTACACTACAGCAGTACACTACAGCACTACACTACAGCACTACCCTACAGCACTACACTACAGCACTACACTACAGCACTACCCTACACTACAGCACTACACTACAGCACTACACTACAGCACTACACTACATCACTACCCTACAGCACTACACTACAGTACTACCCTACACTACAGCACTACACTACAGCACTACACTACAGCACTACCCTACACTACAGCACTACACTACAGCACTACACTACACTACAGCACTACACTACCCTACAGCACTACACTACCCTACAGCACTACACTACACCACTACACTACACTACAGCACTACACTACAGCACTACACTACAGCACTACACTACAGCACTACACTACAGCACTACACTACCCTACACTACATCACTACACTACACTACAGCACTACACTACCCTACACTACAGCACTACACTACAGCACTACACTACAGCACTACCCTACACTACAGCACTACACTACAGCACTACACTACAGCACTACCCTACGCTACAGCACTACACTACAGCACTACACTACAGCACTACCCTACACTACAGCACTACACTACATCACTACACTACACTACATCACTACACTACCCTACACTACAGCACTACACTACAGCACTACACTACACTACAGCACTACACTACAGCACTACACTACAGCACTACACTACAGCACTACACTACAGCACTACACTACAGCACTACCCTACACTACAGCACTACACTACAGCACTACACTACAGCACTACACTACAGCACTACCCTACAGCACTACAGCACTACCCTACACTACAGCACTACACTACAGCACTACACTACAGCACTACACTACAGCACTACACTACAGCACTACACTACAGCACAGCACAGTACAGTCACTCCAAATAGAGCACTATAGAAAACCCCCTGACCGCTGTTCACTCTGTGTAATGATAGTCTATACAGCCATGTCTTTCATCCTCTCCACCACATGAAGCACACCATCATCTACTGCTGCTGTCTGCTTGTCTGTCTGACTGTCTGTCTGTCTGTCTGTCTGTCTGTCTGTCTGTCTGTCTGTCTGCTTATCTATCTGCTTGTCTGTCTGTCTGTCTGTCTGTCTGTCTGTCTGTCTGTCTGTCTGTCTGTCTGTCTGGTTGTCTATCTGCTTGTCTGTCTGTCTGCTTGTCTATCTGCCTATCTGTCTGCCCATCTGTCTGTCTATCTGCTTGTCTGTATGTCTGTCTGTCTATCTGCTTGTCTGTATGTCTGTCTGCCTGGGACAGTGGGCTATGGGATAGGATTCATATAGGCTACACATAGGTTTAATATAGGCTACACATAGGTTTAATATAGGCTACACATAGGTTTAATATAGGCTACACATGGCCAGGCCAGCAATACAGACACAAGACCTTAAACAGGCACATTTATGTTTCTAACTACTGGGCAATAATCTGCAGACTTCACTGCAGACTTCAGTCAGTTACTTTCGCACAGGGACATTTCAAAGACTATGACATGAATTAGATATCATTTCAAATGAATGCCTTGTAGCAGATTTCAAAGAAACACTTCTTTGCATTTAACTCCACGTAGTAGTGACAGTGTGAAGACAGACGATAAAGGAAGGGTTGTCGTTCCCTATCTGCATCGCTGATTAGAGTATTAACCCCTCCCCTTTCTACTACCGTAGCCTCAAACAACATTTGACTAATGCTTTATCCTGTGACATATGTTTACAGCACCGACCACACACACACCATTCATCACTATGTGCCTTAGCCCCATTAGCCTACATCTCTCCAGTACACAGCAGCTGCTGCCTACTAAGAAATACACACAACACCAGTAACACTGCTCAAATGCCGATAGTGTTCGCTGTCCAACTACAGAACAGGTGCAGAGATCCCAGCTTTTATCCTAGTTTACTCATTTACTCCAAGTTTCGTCCTTTAGTCCTAGTTTACTCATTTACTCCAAGTTTCGTCCTTTAGTCCTAGTTTACTCATTTACTCCAAGTTTCGTCCTTTAGTCCTAGTTTACTCATTTACTCCAAGTTTCGTCCTTTAGTCCTAGTTTAAGTACATAACCAGATAAGGTTGAAAAGAACTGTGCTCTGACCTGAGGGTCCTCGCAGTCGTCACTCCCTGTGGTTGAGAGCCTTTTGGTGGGGGTGGTCATTTCCTCCCCCCCGTCCTCTCCCCGGCGCTCTCCCTGCCGGTGAGGGGCTTTCAGGGGGCTGTGTCTGAGGTGGCTGTGAGTGATGGAGGTCCTGGACCCGGAATTGTTTTGTAGCTGAGGAATGGGCAGGGCGCTGTGCACCGGTTTGGGCAGTCCCGACTTCATCTTAGAGGCGACCAGAATGGCCGGCATCTTCCGCTCTTGCTTACAGAGCACGTCTCAGAAACCACTCAACACTCACATACTCACACACATACATGCAAGCACTCAGACTCTCTCTCTATCTTTTTGCTATTTTCTAAGAAGGTTGGCCAAAACGCAGGCTTACACTCACACAGAGGCTCCACAGCTGGGGTAGGTCAGCCTGTATACACACATGTACAGCAGAAGGCTCTCTGTGACACACACACACACACTCACAAACACACCCACACACACACTCACACACACAGTCCAAAAGTAAACCTTTCGATGAGAACAACTCCCTCTGACAGGCTGCCAAGTCACATCCTTCTCTGGATTTTAACGAGGTTCTGGAACCATCCACAGCGATGAGCACGTTCTTCTGGGTTCCTCCCTCCACCTGTTCTGTTCCAGAGGTACAGAGTGTGTGTGTGGGTGAGTCTGTCCAATAGCAGAGAGAAGAAGAAACCAGTCTCTGAGTCTCTCTCTCTCTCTCTCTCTCTCTCTCTCTCTCTCTCTCTCTCTCTCTCTCTCTCTCTCTCTCTCTCTCTCTCTCTCTCTCTCTCTCTCTCTCTCTCTCTCTCTCTCTCTCTCTCTCTCTCTCTCTCTTCTCTCTCTCTCT
>NW_026601838.1:0-32980 GCF_029448725.1 Salvelinus fontinalis
AGCACTAATGTATTTTCTGCTGAATGTGTGGCACTAATGTATTTTCTGCTGAATGTGTGGCACTAATGTATTTTCTGCTGAATGTGTGGCACTAATGTATTTTCTGCTGAATGTGTGGCACTAATGTATTTTCTGCTGAATGTGTGGCACTAATGTATTTTCTGCTGAATGTGTGGCACTAATGTATTTTCTGCTGAATGTGTAGCACTAATGTATTTTCTGCTGAATGTGTAGCACTAATGTATTTTCTGCTGAATGTGTAGCACTAATGTATTTTCTGCTGAATGTGTAGCACTAATGTATTTTCTGCTGAATGTGTAGCACTAATGTATTTTCTGCTGAATGTGTAGCACTAATGTATTTTCTGCTGAATGTGTGGCACTAATGTATTTTCTGCTGAATGTGTGGCACTAATGTATTTTCTGCTGAATGTGTAGCACTAATGTATTTTCTGCTGAATGTGTAGCACTAATGTATTTTCTGCTGAATGTGTAGCACTAATGTATTTTCTGCTGAATGTGTAGCACTAATGTATTTTCTGCTGAATGTGTAGCACTAATGTATTTTCTGCTGAATGTGTGGCACTAATGTATTTTCTGCTGAATGTGTGGCACTAATGTATTTTCTGCTGAATGTGTGGCACTAATGTATTTTCTGCTGAATGTGTAGCACTAATGTATTTTCTGCTGAATGTGTAGCACTAATGTATTTTCTGCTGAATGTGTGGCACTAATGTATTTTCTGCTGAATGTGTAGCACTAATGTATTTTCTGCTGAATGTGTAGCACTAATGTATTTTCTGCTGAATGTGTAGCACTAATGTATTTTCTGCTGAATGTGTGGCACTAATGTATTTTCTGCTGAATGTGTAGCACTAATGTATTTTCTGCTGAATGTGTGGCACTAATGTATTTTCTGCTGAATGTGTAGCACTAATGTATTTTCTGCTGAATGTGTGGCACTAATGTATTTTCTGCTGAATGTGTGGCACTAATGTATTTTCTGCTGAATGTGTGGCACTAATGTATTTTCTGCTGAATGTGTAGCACTAATGTATTTTCTGCTGAATGTGTAGCACTACTAATGTCTCAGTAAGGTTTCAAATTTGTTATAAACCTTAGATGTTGTAGAAAGATTTTAAATTATTTCCTGTTTACACCATCTGTTTACATTGATTACAATTAATGTTATCGCACAACCTCTCCTCAAGAACCTCCAACCAGTTCCACATATTTGATACATTCCAGAACTTGCACAATGCGCATAGAAAGTGGATAAGCATGGTTGCGCGTCACAATGGTAAAATGTAAACATCATTTTGGGAGACATGGTATCGACACGGCAGCACTACTGTAGCTAGTGGAATAGTGTAGAAGCCATTGGTAATTGTAAACCATTTTACCAGTCTAGTTAATCATCGTGGCTAACTGTGGGGTGAAAACAATTCCTTTATTTACTGTTAAATAGCCAATCTCTTTGGGCTCTGTTCAGAAGAAGTGCACTGTGTAGGGAATAGGGTGCCGTTTGATACGTGCTTTATTTGTATCCATTCAGGAAATTACTGTTGATGTAGAGGTGTGTGCGCACGTGCACAGTAAGAAAGAGGTGTGTGTAGGTGAGGTGTGTGTATGTGTGTGAGTTAATGTATGCAGGTGTGTGCAAATGGTATGAGTGGGTGTGTTTGCACACGTGCAGATGCAAAGTGTGTGTGTAGATGAGATGTGTATGCATGCGTGTGTGTGCAGATAGTTGTATGTGTGCAGATGCTGTGTGTGTGTGTGTGTTCTCACCGTTGCGCTGGGGGGGCCCTCTGCCCATCTGCTGGTTCATGCCAAAGGGGTCCTGGGGGTTCATGGCACTCGTATGAAGAGCCGAGTCCGAGTTGGTTCTGTGGAGGAGGAGAGAGAGGAGGAGAGAGGGAGGAGGAGGAGGAGGGGATGGAGGAGAGTGTTAATTTTCTCCCCAATGTTGTGGTATTCAATTGGTAGTTACAGTTTTGTCTCATCGCTGCAACTCCCGTATGGACATGGGAGAGGTGAAGGTCGAGAGCCGTGCGTCCTCCGAAACACAACCCAACCAAGCCGCACTGCTTCTTGACACAATGCCCACTTAACTCAGAAGCCAGCCGCACCAATGTGTCAGAGGAAACACCATACACCTGGCAACCGTGTCAGCATGCACTTTGCCTGGCCCGCCACAGGAGTCGCTAGTGCGCGATGGGACAAGGACATCCCTGCCGGCCAAACCCTCCCCTAACCTGGACGACGCTGGGCCAATTGTGCGCCACCCCATGGGTCTCCCGATCGCAACAGAGCCTGGATTTTAACCCAGAATCTCTAGTGGCACAGCTAGCACTGCGATGCAGTACCTTAGACCACTGAGCCACTCGGGAGGCAGGGTGTTAATATTCTGAGCCAGTGGTGGACAGAGGCTGAGAACGCCTTGCGGCTAGGTCAGAGAGTCATTCAGTGGTGGACAGAGGATGAGGACGCCTCGCGGCTAGGTCAGAGAGTCATTCAGTGGTGGACAGAGGATGAGGACGCCTCGCGGCTAGGTCAGAGAGTCATTCAGTGGTGGACAGAGGATGAGGACGCCTCGCGGCTAGGTCAGAGAGTCATTCAGTGGACAGAGGATGAGGACGCCTCGCGGCTAGGTCAGAGAGTCATTCAGTGGTGGACAGAGGATGAGGACGCCTCGCGGCTAGGTCAGAGAGTCATTCAGTGGTGGACAGAGGATGAGGACGCCTCGCGGCTAAGTCAGAAAGTCATTCAGTGGACAGAGGATGAGGACGCCTCACGGCTAGGTCAGTGAGTCATTCAGTGGTGGACAGAGGATGAGGACGCCTCACGGCTAGGTCAGAGAGTCATTCAGTGGTGGACAGAGGATGAGGACGCCTCACGGCTAGGTCAGAGAGTCATTCAGTGGTGGACAGAGGATGAGGACGCCTCACGGCTAGGTCAGAGAGTCATTCAGTGGTGGACAGAGGATGAGGACGCCTCGCGGCTAGGTCAGAGAGTCATTCAGTGGACAGAGGATGAGGACGCCTCACGGCTAGGTCAGAGAGTCATTCAGTGGTGGACAGAGGATGAGGACGCCTCGCGGCTAGGTCAGAAAGTCATTCAGTGGACAGAGGATGAGGACGCCTCACGGCTAGGTCAGAAAGTCATTCAGTGGACAGAGGATGAGGACGCCTCACGGCTAAGTCAGAGAGTCATTCAGTGGTGGACAGAGGATGAGGACGCCTCGCGGCTAGGTCAGAAAGTCATTCAGTGGACAGAGGATGAGGACGCCTCACGGCTAGGTCAGAAAGTCATTCAGTGGACAGAGGATGAGGACGCCTCACGGCTAAGTCAGAGAGTCATTCAGTGGTGGACAGAGGATGAGGACGCCTCACGGCTAGGTCAGCGAGTCATTCAGTGGTGGACAGAGGATGAGGACGACTTGTGGCTAGGTCAGAGAGTCATTCAGTGGTGGACAGAGGATGAGGACGCCTCATGGCTAGGTCAGAGAGTCATTCAGTGGTGGACAGAGGATGAGGACGACTTGCGGCTAGGTCAGAGAGTCATTCAGTGGTGGACAGAGGATGAGGACGCCTTGCGGCTAGGTCAGAGAGTCATTCAGTGGTGGACAGAGGATGAGGACGCCTCATGGCTAGGTCAGAGAGTCATTCAGTGGTGGACAGAGGATGAGGACGCCTTGCGGCTAGGTCAGAGAGTCATTCAGTGGTGGACAGAGGATGAGGACGCCTCACGGCTAGGTCAGAGAGTCATTCAGTGGTGGACAGAGGATGAGGACGCCTCATGGCTAGGTCAGAGAGTCATTCAGTGGTGGACAGAGGATGAGGACGCCTCATGGCTAGGTCAGAGAGTCATTCAGTGGTGGACAGAGGATGAGGACGCCTCGCGGCTAGGTCAGAGAGTCATTCAGTGGTGGACAGAGGATGAGGACGCCTCATGGCTAGGTCAGAGAGTCATTCAGTGGTGGACAGAGGATGAGGACGCCTCACGGCTAGGTCAGAGAGTCATTCAGTGGTGGGTCCGCACTCTGCTGCCGACACACTTATACTTCGACACACACATTCTCAAACGTACACACACTCACCCCCCCTCTCAGATGCACACACACACACACAAACATACATCTCTTTCACTGGCTATAGCTGAGGGCTTTCTCAAGTGCTCTTCATTAAGCTCCAATAGCTGTGTTTATACTTCACTCTCCCTCTAAGGACAAATCTCTCCCTCCCTCTTTCTCTCCCCCTCCCTCACTTTCTCTTCCCCTTGAGAATGCATCTCTCACACTATCCTTCTCAAGATAGACACCCCCTTTCACAGGGTGGTTATAATAATGTCTCTCTGTGCAGTCCCTAAACTCTGAGACCGCACAATGTTCATTAGGGCACACCGTAGCAAAGCACTCTGCAATGGAAAACAAAAACAAGTGTTTCTTATTGGACAAGTACAGGTAGATCGTAGCTCCCCATTTCTGAACACGCCCTAGAGCTCAGTATGGTTCATAACAGAGAGTCAATTCATTCATTAACAGCATATGATCAATAACAATTGACATAACGATGGTGATTAACAACATGTCATTTATATGCAAATAAACATTGTAACATTTGCAATTAGCATCGTAACACCAGCATCACATCAGGAAACAGACAGATGGTCCAAAGAAAGACCAAACGATGAATGTAAATAAACTAAATAGTAGTGAATAAATCCACTGTGAGTCAGGAGGCACAGTGTTAGGTAGCGATGGGTGGCAGCAGCAGCGACAGGGTAGGTGGCGACAGCCTTACCCACCCAGTCACACGGTCCTACAGCTGGGTTAGTGACAATGACAGAAGAAAAAGACTGATTAGCGTTACTAGTATAGCGAGGTAGAAGGACAGAGAGGTAGAGGGAGGGAGTGAAAGCTAACAGACACAGTAGTCTGTCTTGTGCTCCAACTCTGCGTCTCAAAGCCTTGCTAGAGAGAGACAGATGAACAAAACAAATAAAAGAGTGAAACAAGAGGGTGATTGAGGAGAGGAAGAGGTCATACAAAAGATAGAGCAAGAGAGGACATGAGAGAGCATGAGAGATTGAAAGAGAGAGAGCAGGGGGGTGAGAGAGCAAGAGAGAGTGAGAGAGTAAATGAGAATGGGAAGGCTTGGGCAGTCTACAACAGAGAGAGGAGAGACAGAGCAGTCCGGCAGAGTGGTTGGTCCGTGTGAGAGAGAAAGCAAGAGAGGAGGCTGAAGAGTTCAAAGGTCACCTGTTGAGCTGTGATATTAATCTAAATCCTGGTCGTTTCTCCTCGGCCCACGGCTGCTGCTCCCTTGGGAGAGGGAAAGAGAGAAACATCACGCTCATTTCATAGTTTACTTGAGCTCAGCAAAGGCCTGGATGCTGAGAGAGTGGGGGGAAAGAGAGAGAGAGAGAGAGAGAGAGAGAGAGAGAATAGTTTGGAAATTCTAAGGTGAGGAGGGAAATCTGGATGAGGGGGCTGGATACAGATCTACTAAAGTGGACTGACTACAGGTCTGGAAACAGGCCAACTAAAGTGGACTGACTACAGGTCTGGAAACCGGTCTACAATACTGTCCAACCGTATGGAGTATGTAAAGCACAGGTGTCAAACTCATTCCACGGGGGGCCGAGTGTCTGCGGGTTTTCGCTCCTCCCTTATACTTGATTGATGAATTAACATCACTAATTAGTTAGGAACTCCCCACACCTGGTTGTCTAGGGCTTTATTGAAAGGAAAAAACAAAAACCTGCAGACACTGGCCCTCCGTGGAATGAGTCTGACACCCCTAATGTAAAGGACTCCTCTAAAAAACACAATGTCCATCAGACATTCAACTATGCTTTGTGGAAAGTAAATATTTTTCAGGCGGAACTGACTACACCTATTTGAATACATTTTGTTTTTTACAGATCTCAGGAAGTGACTACTTTTGTAAATTATTGAAATTCAGATCTGAGAAAGCAACTAAATATAAAACAAATTTGAATACAGATCTCAGGAAGTGACTGGATTGGCTGCCTTCAACTAATGACAAGGCTGTATCTGGAACTGCATGTTAAAGATATATTGAAGAGAGTACACCGTTTCCTATACTATTCCAATCTGACAGTCATATTTGATCAAGACAATACATTTCTATCTGAACATTCTGTAAATGTCCATTACCCCAGGTGTAAATAATCAAGTCAAACCAATTAACCAATTACATTTTGTACAGATAAGTTGACGCTCAACTACTATACAAGTCTTTAAACATGCCACTGAAAAGGTTGAAAGATGCAATACATTTTATGATACCTGAAAACACTGCAGAGTAATTCAAAAGCTATTTGCAAACAGCAAGTTGAATGCTTAGCAGAAAGAACTTTGAAGCTTTTTGTCCATCGGAGGGTAAATGTCCTTGTTTCAAACACACATACGATCTTTAGAGGGATAGTTTAAGCAGAATACAAACTAACATGATTTTCAACCTACTTTGGCTGTAGTTGATTCAAGAAGGCTGTTTTGGGATGTTTAGTTTCCTTTCGAAACTTAATAGCCATATTTTGTTACTGTTAGCATTCTCAGTAACATTTAACATGACATGGTTCTTGTGCCTGTGTAATCAAGCTATAATTACTTTGAGCAACATTTTTATTAGCATGTTGTTACATAATACTTTGGTAATTGCATAGCAATGAGCTGAGAGTTTAACTACTGTACACAAGAGGAATAGTGACCGTTCCTTATTCCACTTATGTTATAACGTCATTATTATGCAATTATAAAGCAGGATACCTGAAACAAAAGGTGATTTCTTGTTTAGAGCCCATTTGGTTGTGCTGTCCAGTAAAACATGTTCACAACTCAAATCTGTTCAGTGTGCTGTTTTTACACTTGCTTTTGGATACTAGTTGTGTCTGCCAAAACAAGTGCATTGATCTAGACACACACTGTGTGCATAGTGTTCTGGTTTAAATTTGCAATAGTTTACCAGACCGTGCCAGGTGTGTGGGTGTACACAGACCGTTATGAGATTGTGGAGAGCCCGGGGTTAACCGTTTTCAACTGAAACCCCATGTTGGACGACTGGGATTGAACTTGGAGTTGATGCGAAGCAACAAGCAGAGTTAAACTACGGGGGACCAGCCCTGCTCACCAGGGACGAAACAGGAGCACTAAACACAAGTATGGCTAACCAGGTGGACTAGCTGTGCCACAGTTCTGTAGATTATACAATACATCTTCATTGATCCAGACAACAGGGGATTGTGGTTATTCTTGCTGTCCTACACTACTGGCTGGGAGGGAGCAGCACAGGGTGAGGCACAGAGCAGTGCCCCTAGAGCAGGTTAGGGGTTACGTGCCTTTCTCAAGGGCACATGTGCAGTAGGTGGTGCCTGAGATATTGATGCCAGCCACCCTGCGGTTGCCGCCTCCCTCTCGCCATATCCCTAGAGCATCAGGTACTGTAAGACAACTGTAGATCAAATCAGAACATAGACTAAGTTAAACCAGGAAAAAAACACTTCACCTTTTCATTATTCCTTACAACCCTTGGGCTACATCCACACTTTTCCACACGGCAGAGATGAACACAAGTATCTGTGAAAATTAGCAAAGAATCAAGTTAAAACCAACGCAAATACTCCATCTCTGTAAATAACCCCCATCTGAAGAAACAGAAACCTGAAGGCCTCACTGTAGATGACTAGCGAACAGCTGCTGTGACAGTGGAAGACACCAGCTGAAGGAGAATAGAGACTTCCCAGTCCAAACATGTTCTTCTTAGATGGGATCCATCATTGCCAAGGCCAGCAGCTCTCCCATCTGCCTACAGGGGGCGATCTCTGCCTCTCTCCTGAGGGGCGCTTTGCACTGCATCGTCACCTCCCTTCTATTAAAAAGTGTGGGGGGAGGCTAATAAAAATGGTCCACACCAACCTGTCATATCACTAAGCTCCTAGACACACTGGGGGTGCTGTATTTAGACTCACCCAGCAAAGTACACATGCCAGAAAGACGGACTTTGGAGCCAGTGGGATATATATACAAAATACTCCACCCACCCTGCACGTTCAGCAGGTACACTGCAGCTGAGTGTTCTGCAATGCTATGACAGTACACAAACACACACACTCATGAGCTGCTTTCCCCAGATGACAGCGGCTTTATTACACATTTCCATGTAAAGCTGTGTGTCCCTCCTCCCCCCGTACTGTATTGGGGCTTAGCAGCATGGGCCATATGGAGTTGGAACAGCCACAAATGCCTTCCCCTGCCCTTCCTCTCAGTCTCTATCCATCACTCCCTTTCTCTCAGTCTCTATCCATCTCTCTCAGTCTCTATCCATCTCTCTCAGTCTCTATCCATCTCTCTCAGTCTCTATCCATCTCTCTCAGTCTCTATCCATCTCTCTCAGTCTCTATCCATCTCTCTCAGTCTCTATCCATCTCTCTCAGTCTCTATCCATCTCTCTCAGTCTCTATCCATCTCTCTCAGTCTCTATCCATCTCTCTCAGTCTCTATCCATCTCTCTCAGTCTCTATCCATCTCTCTCAGTCTCTATCCATCTCTCTCAGTCTCTATCCATCTCTCTCAGTCTCTATCCATCTCTATCCATCTCTATCCATCTCTATCCATCTCTCCATCTCTCTCAGTCTCTATCCATCTCTATCCATCTCTATCCATCTCTATCCATCTCTCCATTTCTCTCAGTCTCTATCCATCTCTCCATTTCTCTCAGTCTCTATCCATCTCTCCATTTCTCTCAGTCTCTATCCATTTCTCTCAGTCTCTATCCATTTCTCTCAGTCTCTATCCATTTCTCTCAGTCTCTATCCATTTCTCTCAGTCTCTATCCATTTCTCTCAGTCTCTATCCATTTCTCTCAGTCTCTATCCATCTCTCTCAGTCTCTATCCATCTCTATCCATCTCTATCCATCTCTATCCATCTCTATCCATCTCTCCATTTCTCTCAGTCTCTATCCATCTCTCCATTTCTCTCAGTCTCTATCCATCTCTCCATTTCTCTCAGTCTCTCTCCATTTCTCTCAGTCTCTCTCCATTTCTCTCAGTCTCTATCCATTTCTCTCAGTCTCTATCCATTTCTCTCAGTCTCTATCCATTTCTCTCAGTCTCTATCCATTTCTCTCAGTCTCTATCCATCTCTCTCAGTCTCTATCCATCTCTATCCATCTCTATCCATCTCTATCCATCTCTATCCATCTCTCCATTTCTCTCAGTCTCTATCCATCTCTCCATTTCTCTCAGTCTCTATCCATCTCTCCATTTCTCTCAGTCTCTCTCCATTTCTCTCAGTCTCTATCCATTTCTCTCAGTCTCTATCCATTTCTCTCAGTCTCTATCCATTTCTCTCAGTCTCTATCCATTTCTCTCAGTCTCTATCCATTTCTCTCAGTCTCTATCCGTCGCTCCCTTTCTGTCTCTCTCTGCCCGTCGCTCCCTTTCTGTCTCTCTCTGCCCGTCGCTCCCTTTCTGTCTCTCTCTGCCCGTCGCTCCCTTTCTGTCTCTCTCTGCCCGTCGCTCCCTTTCTGTCTCTCTCTGCCCGTCGCTCCCTTTCTGTCTCTCTCTGCCCGTCGCTCCCTTTCTGTCTCTCTCTGCCCGTCGCTCCCTTTCTGTCTCTCTCTGCCCGTCGCTCCCTTTCTGTCTCTCTCTGCCCGTCGCTCCCTTTCTGTCTCTCTCTGCCCGTCGCTCCCTTTCTGTCTCTCTCTGCCCGTCGCTCCCTTTCTGTCTCTCTCTGCCCGTCGCTCCCTTTCTGTCTCTCTCTGCCCGTCGCTCCCTTTCTGTCTCTCTCTGCCCGTCGCTCCCTTTCTGTCTCTCTCTGCCCGTCGCTCCCTTTCTGTCTCTCTCTGCCCGTCGCTCCCTTTCTGTCTCTCTCTGCCCGTCGCTCCCTTTCTGTCTCTCTCTGCCCGTCGCTCCCTTTCTGTCTCTCTCTGCCCGTCGCTCCCTTTCTGTCTCTCTCTGCCCGTCGCTCCCTTTCTGTCTCTCTCTGCCCGTCGCTCCCTTTCTGTCTCTCTCTGCCCGTCGCGCCCTTTCTGTCTCTCTCTGCCCGTCGCGCCCTTTCTGTCTCTCTCTGCCCGTCGCGCCCTTTCTGTCTCTCTCTGCCCGTCGCGCCCTTTCTGTCTCTCTCTGCCCGTCGCGCCCTTTCTGTCTCTCTCTGCCCGTCGCGCCCTTTCTGTCTCTCTCTGCCCGTCGCGCCCTTTCTGTCTCTCTCTGCCCGTCGCGCCCTTTCTGTCTCTCTCTGCCCGTCGCGCCCTTTCTGTCTCTCTCTGCCCGTCGCGCCCTTTCTGTCTCTCTCTGCCCGTCGCGCCCTTTCTGTCTCTCTCTGCCCGTCGCGCCCTTTCTGTCTCTCTCTGCCCGTCGCGCCCTTTCTGTCTCTCTCTGCCCGTCGCGCCCTTTCTGTCTCTCTCTGCCCGTCGCGCCCTTTCTGTCTCTCTCTGCCCGTCGCGCCCTTTCTGTCTCTCTCTGCCCGTCGCGCCCTTTCTGTCTCTCTCTGCCCGTCGCGCCCTTTCTGTCTCTCTCTGCCCGTCGCGCCCTTTCTGTCTCTCTCTGCCCGTCGCGCCCTTTCTGTCTCTCTCTGCCCGTCGCGCCCTTTCTGTCTCTCTCTGCCCGTCGCGCCCTTTCTGTCTCTCTCTGCCCGTCGCGCCCTTTCTGTCTCTCTCTGCCCGTCGCGCCCTTTCTGTCTCTCTCTGCCCGTCGCGCCCTTTCTGTCTCTCTCTGCCCGTCGCGCCCTTTCTGTCTCTCTCTGCCCGTCGCGCCCTTTCTGTCTCTCTCTGCCCGTCGCGCCCTTTCTGTCTCTCTCTGCCCGTCGCGCCCTTTCTGTCTCTCTCTGCCCGTCGCGCCCTTTCTGTCTCTCTCTGCCCGTCGCGCCCTTTCTGTCTCTCTCTGCCCGTCGCTCCCTTTCTGTCTCTCTCTGCCCGTCGCGCCCTTTCTGTCTCTCTCTGCCCGTCGCGCCCTTTCTGTCTCTCTCTGCCCGTCGCGCCCTTTCTGTCTCTCTCTGCCCGTCGCGCCCTTTCTGTCTCTCTCTGCCCGTCGCGCCCTTTCTGTCTCTCTCTGCCCGTCGCGCCCTTTCTGTCTCTCTCTGCCCGTCGCGCCCTTTCTGTCTCTCTCTGCCCGTCGCGCCCTTTCTGTCTCTCTCTGCCCGTCGCGCCCTTTCTGTCTCTCTCTGCCCGTCGCGCCCTTTCTGTCTCTCTCTGCCCGTCGCGCCCTTTCTGTCTCTCTCTGCCCGTCGCGCCCTTTCTGTCTCTCTCTGCCCGTCGCGCCCTTTCTGTCTCTCTCTGCCCGTCGCGCCCTTTCTGTCTCTCTCTGTCCGTCGCGCCCTTTCTGTCTCTCTCTGTCCGTCGCGCCCTTTCTGTCTCTCTCTGTCCGTCGCGCCCTTTCTGTCTCTCTCTGTCCGTCGCGCCCTTTCTGTCTCTCTCTGTCCGTCGCGCCCTTTCTGTCTCTCTCTGTCCGTCGCGCCCTTTCTGTCTCTCTCTGTCCGTCGCGCCCTTTCTGTCTCTGTCCGTCGCGCCCTTTCTGTCTCTGTCCGTCGCGCCCTTTCTGTCTCTGTCCGTCGCGCCCTTTCTGTCTCTGTCCGTCGCTCCCTTTCTGTCTCTGTCCGTCGCTCCCTTTCTGTCTCTGTCCGTCGCTCCCTTTCTGTCTCTGTCCGTCGCTCCCTTTCTGTCTCTGTCCGTCGCTCCCTTTCTGTCTCTGTCCGTCGCTCCCTTTCTGTCTCTGTCCGTCGCTCCCTTTCTGTCTCTGTCCGTCGCTCCCTTTCTGTCTCTGTCCGTCGCTCCCTTTCTGTCTCTGTCCGTCGCTCCCTTTCTGTCTCTGTCCGTCGCTCCCTTTCTGTCTCTGTCCGTCGCTCCCTTTCTGTCTCTGTCCGTCGCTCCCTTTCTGTCTCTGTCCGTCGCTCCCTTTCTGTCTCTGTCCGTCGCTCCCTTTCTGTCTCTGTCCGTCGCTCCCTTTCTGTCTCTGTCCGTCTCTCCCTTTCTGTCTCTGTCCGTCTCTCCCTTTCTGTCTCTGTCCGTCTCTCCCTTTCTGTCTCTGTCCGTCTCTCCCTTTCTGTCTCTGTCCGTCTCTCCCTTTCTGTCTCTGTCCGTCTCTCCCTTTCTGTCTCTGTCCGTCTCTCCCTTTCTGTCTCTGTCCGTCTCTCCCTTTCTGTCTCTGTCCGTCTCTCCCTTTCTGTCTCTGTCCGTCTCTCCCTTTCTGTCTCTATCCGTCTCTCCCTTTCTGTCTCTATCCGTCTCTCCCTTTCTGTCTCTATCCATCTCTCCCTTTCTGTCTCTATCCATCTCTCCCTTTCTGTCTCTATCCATCTCTCCCTTTCTGTCTCTATCCATCTCTCCCTTTCTGTCTCTATCCATCTCTCCCTTTCTGTCTCTATCCATCTCTCCCTTTCTGTCTCTATCCATCTCTCCCTTTCTGTCTCTATCCATCTCTCCCTTTCTGTCTCTATCCATCTCTCCCTTTCTGTCTCTATCCATCTCTCCCTTTCTGTCTCTATCCATCTCTCCCTTTCTGTCTCTATCCATCTCTCCCTTTCTGTCTCTATCCATCTCTCCCTTTGTCTCTATCCATCTCTCCCTTTCTCTCAGTCCATTCCTCACCATCCCTGTGCTTCTCTCTCTCCATCCGTCCCAGTTAGCAGGATGGCCGACAGACTCACTGGTACTGGTTTGTCTCCAAGACCATCTTAGGGCAGCTATCAGTATATTTCATATTCACCCTACAGAAATCATGGAGATTACCATCTGAGATCACAGAAATGCATTTGATATAATATTCCTAACACAAGAACAGAGTTTGGTAGGAGGGGCTTTAGCTTTGCTGGCCCGTCATTGTGGAACATTTTACAAAAGGATTTAAAACTGGATCTTTTTATTCTGATTGATGATTTTAAATCCCAGATTGGAGGGCTGCTGACAACATATTGCATATGTTTTGAAACCTGTTATTTAAAGCTCTTTTATGCACCCTGCACTGTTTTAACTTCCATTCATTGTGTTGTCTCATATGGATTTTGCATATGCTTAGCTCTATTTACTTTATATTTATCTTATTTTTTTTTTATTACTCCCTAGTCTTTGCCGATGACAAGCATAACCATAACATGATGCAGCCACCACAATGCTTGAAAATATGAAGAGCAGGACTCGGTGTTCAATTTGCCCTAAACATAACCCTTTTTTACTTTAGTGCCTTATTGCAAACAGGATGCAAGTATTGGAATATTTTTATTCTGTACAGGCTTCCTATCTTTCATTCTGTCAAATTAGGTTAGTATTGTGGAGTAACTACAATGTTGTTGATCCATCCTCAGTTTTCTCCTATCACAACCATTAAACTCTGTAACTGTTAAAAAGGGTGAAATCCCTGAGTGGTTTCCTTCCTCTCCGGCAACTGAGTTCGGAAATACACCTGTATATTTGTAGTGACTGGGTGTATTGATACACCATCCAAAGTGTAATTAATAACTTCACCATGTTCAAAGGAATATTCAATGTCTGCTTTATTTTACCCATCTACCAATAGGTGCCCTTTGTTAAGCACATTGTTACCCATTAAAGTATTTAGGCTTGCCATAAAGTATGTATGCTGCTTCTCCAGGGCTCACTTGGAAAAGAAATGTCCCAATGTGTCATCTCTCATTAAATAAAGGATGAATAAATAAAAACACAATATCCTTCTTTCCCCATCCCTCCAGAGGATACAAACAAATCTGTAAATTAAAAGACTTGTGATAACAATGCGGCCTGCCAGACGATTAGAGGCTGTACAGAGGCCAGAGGAGAACCACAGAATCACACAGATATGAGGATTAGTTGCCACAAATCACACAACCGCACAGCCAAAGCGGTCAAATATTGCTCAGAGGATCGCGTGCATGGTGCATGGTGCATGCTGCCTTGGCCGTCTGATGCCATTTGTTGTCAACGGTCTTTTTTTAGTTACACAACTGTACAGTTACAGCCCGGCTGGGCTCATTGACATATTCTGCACCCCAAATGGCAGCCTATTCCCTACATAGGGCACTACTTTTGACCAGAGCCCTATGGACCCTGGTCAAAAGCAGTGCACCTAGGGAATAGGGTGCCATTGAAGGCACACTGAGCTGGTGTGAGAGAGAGGAAGTGATCTTAGCATACGTTAACCAAAATAGAGGCTTGTTGTTAATGGGTGGGTGGTGGTAAACATTTAAACAGACCACCTAAGCAGAATCAATCTCTAGAATCATCTCTAGAATCAAAAATACATCACACGCTCACACAGAGAGAGCACAGGAATGTCTAAATACCATCCCCAGGAGAGCCTTTTTGTTAATCTATCCCTGGGGGAGATCAGTGTAAGATCCCATTCCCAGGAAGGCCTTTAAGTAAGTCTATCCCCGGGGGAGGTCAGTGTAAGATCCTATCCCTGTGGAGAACAGGCCAGGCTGGGAAGAGAGCAGGGCCATGGAAAGATAGGTGGTGTGTACAGGGCCTTCAGAAAGTATTCACACCACTTGACTTTTTCCACATTGTTGTGTTAGAAAGTGGGATTAAAATGGATTTAATTGTTATTTTGTTGTCAACTATCTACACAGAATACACTTTGTCAAAGTGGAAGATTTTTTTAAACATTTTTTTTAACAAGTCTTCAACCCCGAGTCAATGCATGTTAGAATCGCCTCCGGCAGCAATTACAGCTGTGAGACTTTCTGGGTAAGTCTGTAAAGGCTTTGCACATTATTATTATTATTTTATTTTTTTAATTATTCAAACTCTGTCAAGTTGATCATTGCTAGACAGACATTTTCAAGTCTTGCCATAGATTTTCAAGCCAATTTAAGTTAAAACTGTAACCAGGCCACTCAAGAACATTCACTGTCTTCTTGTAGAAGTATAGATTTGTGTAGATTTGTGTAAACTCCAGTGTAGATTTGACCTTATGTTTTAGGTTATTGTCCTGCTGAAAGGCGAATTTATCTCCCAGTGTCTGTTGGAAAGCAGACTGAACCAGGTTTTCCTCTAGGATTTTGCCTATGCTTAGCTCTATTCAGTTTATATTTATCACTTAAAAAAACTCCCTAATCTTTGCTGATGACAAGCATACCATCATCCAAAGTGTAATTAATAACTTCACCATGTTCAAAGGGATATTCAATGTCTTTTTTTTTCTTTTTTTTTTTTACCCATCTACCAATATGTGCCCTTTGCATTGGAAAACCTCCCTGGTCTTTATGGTTGAATCTGTGTTTGAAACTCAATGCCCGACTGAGGGACCTTACAGATAATTGTATGTAGTCATAAAAATATATTATTGCACACAGAGTGAGTCCATGCAACTTATGTGTCTTGTTAAGCACATTGTTACCCATTAAAGTATTTAGGTTTGCCATAAAGTGGGTTGAATACAACTTTTAATTCATTTGTAAAAATGTTAAACATGGTTCAACCTTCACATTGTGGTATTGTGTGTAGGCCAGTGACACAAAATATCATTCTAATCCAGTTTAAATTAGGCTGTACAAAGGGTGTGAATACTTTCTGAAGGCACTGTAGGTGGGGGTGGAGGAGGGCGTGGGACAGGGAGAGAGCCAGAGAGCCTGTGACCCCGGTGACTGACCCCGGTCCAGCTGGGCTCCATAGGGACACATCAGTGCCTCTTGCCCAGGGCCCAAGTCTCCAGACCCAGGGTGCAGGGCCCTAGCCAAGGAACCCCTCTACCCAGACACCGGTGGGACTGAAACCCCACTGGTGGGACCATGGCTCCCTCTTGGGAAGTAGTGTACTGAGAAACCAGCTCCAAATACACAACCTGACCCCTTCTTCACTGGGTTCACACCAGACACACTGAACACCCACTTTAACAGGCCATGAGAAGAGGAGGGGGAGGGGAGCGAGCGAGAGAAAGAGAGGGGGAGGGAGAAAGGGAGAGCGAGAGATGGAGACCAAAAGAAAGGAAGAGGAAAAGAGGGTATTTTGCACCAAATTGATAAACTCCTCCGGAGAGATCTAACAGGTCAGGCAGCCATACTTAGATGTGAGAGAACCACAACCCTAAAATAACAATCTGGAGGAGAGATAATGATAAAACCACTGCACTACATAGGGAATAGGGTGCCATTTGGGACGTAGCCAGGGACTGTGTGTGTGTGTGTGTGTGTGTGTGTGTGTGTGTGTGTGTGTGTGTGTGTGTGTGTGTGTGTGTGTGTGTGTGTGTGTGTGTGTGTGTGTGTGTGAACGGTGCGGTTCCCCTAGCTGCATATCTGTCGTGCTTGCCTGGCCCATGCTGCCAATCCCAAAGCATTGACCCCATTGGTCTCTAAGCCCACTGATCTGAAAGCAGGCTTTAGACAAGCCAGCAGCCTGCAATGCATCTCGACGCACTGGAGTGGTTTCACAACGCTAGACAGAGCACACACACGTATGTGTAGTATACATAAAGACCGCCATACAATACTAATGGTTACAAAACCTCCAAAGAAAAACACAGACATGTACACACACACAGAAACACTTGCTATGTACACTCTGGATCTGCACTTCATCTTCTCGTAATTGTCTGTTTGATGACAGCCGGAGACACTAAGCCTGTGTGTAGACAGCGGACTCTGATCTGCTTTCTGGGGCGTGGACAGAGCTGAAAGGGTTAAGGGGATTTGTGGCCCGTCTCCAGGCAACCTGCCTAGGCGGTAATGCAGTGCAGATGTGGCCGGCGCTGTAAACACTTCCCACTCTGCTATCTCCCCCGAGATGGACCAGCACTGGAGCATCTGTCTCCCAGACTCAGACTGAATCTCAGCAACAAGACCACAGAGTCAAACGGAGACACATTAACAAATCAATTCAACTACAAAAACAGTGACCGATCCAAACTGACAGCCACAAAACAGACACCACCACCACTACCAGACCCTTATTGACACAGACCTGAAATACTACCAGATCGATACACTCCCAAGAACTACACACTCACAGACCGAATGCTGCCTTCTCATCAGTGTTGATCTGTGTAAGAGCATCTGCTTAATGACCAAAACGCCAAATGTATTTTCCATTATCTAGGAAGAACAGACCACCCCACAGCCCAGATCTGCTGCCGCCCACTGAAACACATTCTGACGCTAGATGGTTTCAATACAAAATGTCCCTGTTTATAGCCTGTAGATGAGAACTTCTTAGGTCAAGGAAAACATCTAAAAAGGAAACTACTTCCCATTGGCCTTTGAAGAATGTAACATGGCATGGGCACTACTACCACCACAACACATGTAAGAACACAACCTCAGGGTCAAAAATAGAACAAGGCCTATATCAACAAACACCAAGGTCCGGTGTGCATGAAATTCAGCCATCCAACAGTGGACTGACAGTCAGCAGACGCAAAGCTAACCGCTAAGGAGCTAGTTCTACTTTGTTGGGGTAAGGTGAAGTTGCCTCTAGGTGCTGGTCTTGGGTCAGTTTTGTATTTTCCCCATTAATGGTTAAGGTTAGGATTCGGGAAGGTGATCCTAGATCTGTACTTACAGCACTAATGTGGAGGGCAAAGGTCTGCTGGGACCCCTGCTTCTCAACTGGTGGATCAGAAGCCACTTGTGGCTGATTCTTTCTGGGTCACAGCAGGTTGTTGTGGTTATTCTGTCGGTCACAGAAACTTACACCCCCCAAGCGTCCTTTGTTTTACATGAGAGCCTGCAGCTGATGCAGACACCCATACACCAAGCTCCGACGCAAAACATTCTTGTCAGTGGGTGTCTATTTTCCATGCTAGACTGTGCAATCATGTGTTGCTGGTATTATGCCCATGTGAACTCCGTGTCAGTGTCGATGGCCCCATCTGCCTTGTGATTTCACAGGATGGGACTCAACTGCATACTCCTCGCAACCTCTCTCCTCACCTTCTCACAACCCATTGGAGGAAAAGGTCAGAAGGGAGGGACCTCTGGCTTTCTCATCCAATGGGTTTTGAGGCAGCGAGGAGTATGCAATTGAGATTCTTCCTTAGTTTCCTTCTGCTGTGACCCAGAAGGAATCGGCCACAAGTGGCTTCTGATCCACCACAAGTGGCTTCTGATCCACCACAAGTGGCTTCTGATCCACCACAAGTGGCTTCTGATCCACCACAAGTGGCTTCTGATCCACCACAAGTGGCTTCTGATCCACCACAAGTGGCTTCTGATCCACCACAAGTGGCTTCTGATCCACCACAAGTGGCTTCTGATCCACCACAAGTGGCTTCTGATCCACCACAAGTGGCTTCTGATCCACCACAAGTGGCTTCTGATCCACCACAAGTGGCTTCTGATCCACCACAAGTGGCTTCTGATCCACCACAAGTGGCTTCTGATCCACCACAAGTGGCTTCTGATCCACCACAAGTGGCTTCTGATCCACCAGTTGAGAAGCAGGGTCGCAGCAGACCTATGCCCTCCACATTAGCGCTGTTGCTCACAATACCAGTATCTACCATACTGCATAACATGAAGCAGACTAAACTATATGGTCCTTTAAAACTCTTGAGTAACGCAGCGGTCTAAGGCACTGCATCTCAGTGCAAGAGGCGTCACTACAGTCCCTGGTTCGAATCCAGGCTGCATCACATCCGGCCGTGATTGGGAGTCCCATAGGGCGGTGCACAATTGGCCCAGCGTCGTCCGGGGTAGGCTGTCATTGTAAATAAGACTTTGTTCTTAACTGACTTACCTAGTTAAATAAAGGCTAAATAAAAAATATTGAAAGCCCAGTACAGTCAACATTCTGTATTTCCTGTGTTTTGTATCATCTTGTACAACAGCGGATGAAAGTAACACTGTTAAAGTGTGAAAAATTGTGATCAGTGTTATGTCCTGAAACAGTGCAGTTGCACAATAGTTGCTCATTGAAAACAATCTTCACAGAAAGCAGATTCATAGCCAATCTTGGCCTTTCTCCATTTCCCTACACCCACATTAACGTCTACTAAATATGTGTATGCCACCAATAACATTTGACTTGATGGCAGGGGCCACCACTGAAAAGCACTTCAAATACAAGACAGACCCAAATTACTGCCAGATCGTCTCACCAAACTAGCTTGAGCTTCACAGTGACTTTGAGGGAAAATAAATATACTGAACAGAAATATAAATGCAACAATTAAAGATTTTACTGAATTATCAGTCAAATTAAAACAAATCATTAGGCCCTAATCTATGGATTTCACATGGATGGGCAGGGGTGCAGCCATGGGGAGCCAGGCCCAGCCAATCAGAATTAGTTTCTCCCCACAAAAGGGCTTTATTACAGACAGAAATCCCCCCCCAACCCCTTCAGACGAGCACGCAGGTGAGAAAGCCAGATGTGGAGGTCCTGGGCAGGCGTGGTTACACGTGGTCTGCGGTTGTGAGGACAGTTGGACATACTGCCAAATTCTCTAAAATGACATTGGAGGCAGCTTGTGGTAGAGAAATTAACATTCAATTCTAGAGCAACAGCTCTGGTGGACATTCTTGCAGTCAGCATGTCAATTGCAAAATCCCTTAAAGCTTGAGACATCTGTGGCATTGTGTTATGACAAAAGTGCACATTTTAAAGTCGCCTTTTATTATCCCCAGCACAAGGTGCTGAAAAGGTGCTGAAAAATGCTCACTAATAGGGATGTAAACAAATGTGTGTGTACAGAACATTTCTGGGATTTTTTATTTCAGCCCATGAAACCAACACTTTACATGTTGCGTTAATATGTTTGTTCAGTGTACAAACTTAAGATGTTATGTTTTCCTTCATCAGTTAACATTAAGTGGTGACATGAGAATCGAGACCCAGAAAGGATCAAAAACGCACAACCCAGCCAGACTTCCAATCACACCAAGTTCAGCAGACAGTCAATGTGGTGGAAAACTCCAACAACTGAAAATATTAACTATAAACAGTGGAGTCACAGATGAACTGGAACAGATTGCAGAGCTCGCTTCACCCTTTGACCCTACCGAGAGCACCAAAAAACAGAGAGGGACGGATGTGACCTTAACACACGCGGTGCACACAGTGGTCAGAGCCAACACTGATGGGAGCATATCCCTGTAACACTGTGTAGTGGAGCGGGAGGCTAGGATTGGCCAGCAGAGCCATGGAGGGGTTAGTGCCAATAATGCTGAGTGAGAAAGGAAGATGGAGAGAGAGGAGGGAGAGAGAGACTGAAATACAATGTTCAATTATGTCATTTATATTTCATGGGGCGAGAAACCTTAAAGAAAGAGAGAGAGAGAGAGAGAGAGAGAGCGAGGAAAGGATAGAGATATGGAGAGATATCTAAAAGAAATACATAAAAGAGGAGAGAGAACGCAATATAGAGAGAGATCGGTAAGCTGGCCAAACAACTCTGTCCTTGAGGGGTGGAAGTGTGTTAGTCAGAGAAGAATGCATGTGGTTAGTACATGGGTGGACACCAGGGCCTCTGGTCCAGTAGTGAGAAGCATTAAGACATAGACATCAATAACACACAGACATTTAACACTGCATCAATACAAGGCATTAACAACATGTCTTTCAGCAACCACAAAAACAAGAGTCATTCAATCAATCCAAAGAATATGGTGAAACAGAGCCTTAACGTGAGGACCTCAAAGACATTCATCATTAGCCAATTCACTTTTGCTCATATGATGTATTCTATACTGTGTAGCTAGCATGTAACATAATGCCTAGGATTGCTTGGTTTGCTGAAAATCCATTGGGTGGCCTCTGGAAGCACTTGATTACCAGCCATCTGAATGAGGGATGTACTCATAAAACACTGGTTACCAAGTCAACACGTTTAACCAGTTCAGGGCAGTAACTGAAGAGAGGGAGTGGGAAGAGTTGTGTTTGTCTGCCGAGGCTGAATGCTCCAAAACAAAAACATCACTGTTCAATGTCTAAGGGTTAAATATGGTCCTATTTGATCTAATAAGTTAGCCCCAAGGGAGACGTTGAGATTCTTAAAAAGGAAAACACTGAAGTATAAATACACTGAAATCCTGATTTAATGTCCTAACGCAGTCAGATTCAGATTCATAACCTTATTTTTCAACTAAAACATAGGGCCACCTTCTCTGGTTTTATTGTTTGTGTGTGTAATTAGCGATGCTTCAGAAATGTCTTTACATAAACAATTTGGTTAAACAGTAATAGAGGCTCTGTCAAAAAGTTTAAAACTTGAACAACACTTAATCTTGTTCAACCAAACCCAATCAGATTTTATCTAGGCTATCACTATCCCACAACGGGTCAATTGTGATGGAGCCAAGAGGCAGTGTGAATCAATCCCAACCCAAATCCACAGAGTAAATGTGTGTGTCCGTGTGTTTGTGTAGCACATGCCTGTGTGTATGATGCACATGGTACTCCCTCCCTGCTCTTTCTGGGAAGACAAGGTCACGGCAACATCTGTTTGCTCGGTCAGGAGGTTTGTCGTCACAGGCCAACCTGTTTTTGTCTGTCAACAACGACATGAGGGTGTGGACCTGCCGACCTACACACTGATCTTGGGACAGAGTTGGATTTCCCCCACTATTGGTTAAGGTTAGGATTGGGGAGGGGAATGACACTGTCCTCCAGTACAGTACAGTAAGAGCAAAGATGGAGGCCATGTGTGTCCATGCTGGGACTCAGAAGCTGCAGTTCTACGGGGGTGAGAGGAGGCGGCAGGGCGACTGGCAGCCGGCCAAGCCAACATTCAAAACACACAACTGTATAGAGAGAGAGAGGAAGAGAGAGCGGGAGAGGGAGGGGCTCGGCTAAGCCCTTTATTGCAGGGCTGCAATTCACTGCCTTGTAAACACTGGAGGGAGAGAAAACTGTCCAGTAATTACACTGCTGCCTTCTCTAGGTAGGTAAAACCAGGCAGGCAGTTTAACTGAACACACGCATGCACACACATGGCAGTGGTACCTAACGAGCATTAATAAGCCATGCCATTATCAAATTTTCAGCAAACGGTGTGGATTTCCCCTTTAAGCTGGAGATACTTAAGCAAAGCACAGTAGGAACGCAAAGACTTGTGGGCCGGATTCACCCTGTGACAGCAATGAGTCACAACAGCGGCAGGTAGAGCATTAGAATGACGGCGTCTGACCTTTAAACCAAAAGGCTATCTGTCAGAAGCACCTCTGTAGACGCGTGGCCCACCCGGGTGCCCCACGTGGCAACCTGATCCCTTCACTGAGCATCTCTGAGTAGATACAATGGCTGCATCTCAGATGGCCCTGGTCAAAAGTAGTGCACTATATAGTCACGAGCCCTTGGCCCTGGTCAAAAGTAGTGCCCTATAGAAGGGATAATGTGCCATTTGGGATGCAACCAATGCTTAATGCAAATCTACCTGCTGTACAAGGGTATTACTGGGCCACTGATTATCACAATCTTGATTCAGAGTACGTTAAAGTAGCTGTCCAGTGTTCCATGTCTATCAAAAATTACAATTATGTTAAAAACAGCTTTTTTTGTTAGTTGTTTTTACACAGCATTACAAATACTAGTATCTGTAAAGCCACTCACCTTCTCCAGTTGTTGTCTGGCGGAGGGGACAGGTACACTGTTCCGTACGGGGAGCTCTCCATGTGGGGCTCAGTCAAGGAAACTACAATAATGGAACACAACTCTGCCATAACAAAACATCACATTTCATGCATTTCTAAATAACAGTGGACTACATTTCCTATCAGTAAAACTACTTAACTATTCTATTACTACATTCTAGTCTAATTCCTTGTTTGATTCAAATTGAGTGTGAGATTGCATATTCTACCTAGATTAAAGATTTCTCTATACACGCACACGTAATATGGGACTGTATAAACACATGCAGCAAGTACAAAAAAATTTACACTCAGAAAAATGTTCATTACAAAGCACAGCGGAGTGGGCGGCTGGTGTTAGGTTCTGTGAACAATATGGCTGCCTGGACTAGTCCCAACTACCGGAGCGGAGTTCCTGACATTGTCTAGAGAGCAGCAGGGAGTGAAGTAATGTAGAGTCAGACTATAGACGGCTTTAGACCTTCAGTTAGACTCATCTCACTCTCATGAAAGTAAGGTACGGTAAGCTTTTCATTGAGAAAGGACAGGCGGAACTCACTCAATAGCAAAATAGGACTTGATTCTATCAAGTTCTAGCTAGTTTAAAAAACAAGTTTCAGGCCAAAAAGCCATCATTAGATGGTTCAAGTGTGGAGACAACGATACCAGACAAATTAGTGCATCTACAAATATGTTCCTCTAGCAGCCAAACGGCTTTAAAAAAAAAAGTTTATCATTAAGAAGCCTACCAGTAAGCAGAAATGATGCACCATTAGCACACACACTGATTTTCTAAATGTATTTCTAAATCAAACAGAAACTTAACTAAATAAATATTTTGGAGTGCCTCCCATCTCTACTAGGGACTTAGACTACTCTCATTACCAGCCATCATTTGTACAGGGTCTGGCTAAATGAAGTCATGTCTACAGAGTGACTGGCTGGCTGGGGCAGATGGAGCCTGGTGCCCTCCTGGTGCCCTCCTGGCAACCCCTAGCACAGATCTCCTTCAGTGACTCTGGCTCGCTGCAATCAGGAGAAAAGCTACCTAGTTTGAAAACCAAAACACCACACACACTAAGGGCTGGGCAATATATCACAGTCATTTGAATGTGTTTCTGTGCGATATTCCAAATGCCTGGAAAACGAATCCTCAATTTGTCACGCGCGGTACTGCTAACAGCATTTTAGCCAGACTGTTATACTAGCTGTCTAGTCAGTGTTTCCTATATAAATTATATAACAAACTGTCAACTCATTTTGAGGAATAAGTTGGGTCAGTAGATTTCAACATGTGAACAAAGTAGAGGCTAGCATGCTGTTCAGTTGGAGACGGACAGAAAGGTGTGGTCATACCAATTCAACTGTTCTACCTTGTTAGATAGCAAACAGGTCCAAGTAGGCTACATTTCAAATATAAAGATTAGTTGTCTACTCACTAGCACATGGGCTTGTGCTTGAGTGTGTTTATGAGACCGGTGTTAATTATCTAGAATGCCTGCTACAACAAGTTAGTCATTATGAATGAATGTGCATTATGCATGGTTGTGGTTACATTTGTAACAAAAAAGTTATTTTTCATAGACAGACTTGAAAGACAGATCAGTGATTATTACAAAAAAGCAGGTTAAACTATTTTAATAAAATTATTATTCTGTTTTATGGATGTGCAAGGCTTATATTTAGGATTAGTATAATTTCACAAATCCTGAATTTATTTGTTTATCGCTGACTGTTTGAAATGAAATGTATTTGAACTTTAAATTGTACAACAAAGCTTATTTAGCAATATACTGTATATTGTGAATTGCCCATAAATCCAAGAAAAACTTTTTTTATATGATTTTTGACCATAATCTCAGACCAGTGTATGAGAGGACATAATGGAAGGAGATCCTGTCCCAACAGGTTATTTCAGTCCAGTCTGCATTAAGGCAATCAGAATTGTACTCTAGATCAGGGGTACTCAAACTTTTTAGGGCCAGGGACCCTATTTGTGATAGCAAATTCATCAACTAGTGAGATTTATAAAAAATTTAAAACATTAAAAAGCTTACAAGGACTTATACTTCGGCAGTGCATGGCTGGACGAACCAAGTCTCAGGCCCTGGGAAAGAACATTTTAAAAGCCTGCCTCTTGGGATCAGAGAACATTTAGCAGTGTTCAAGTTAATTTACATCAATTCTACACATTTTTGTCATGGGGCAGAGAGATGGTGTTGTTGTTGCAGCCTGAAAAGCTAATATCCTGCCAGTCTACACATTGTGACGAGGTAAAGAGAAAACGTTGCATTTTAAAGCATTTATGTAAGAAAATAATTAGGGAACAGAATCAGTATCAAGTTGAACACTGTATAAATTGGTAGAATGTATTTATTTGAACCTTTATCTAACTAGGCAGGTCAGTTAAGAACAAATTCTTATTTACAATGACGGCCTAGGAACAATGGGTTAACTGCCTTGTTCAGGGGCGAAACGACAGATTTTTACCTTGTCAGCTCGGGGATTTGTTCTAGCAACCTTTCGGTTACTTGTAATTGTTAGTATTATTCATATTAAAAAGTGTGTTTTATTATTTGTTTTAAATATTTTGAGATCTGGACTCCGGAGGTACTGCAGGGGGTCCTCACAATCTCACAGCGATACGCCATCACATCTGGTTTACACTTAGTGGGACTATCATCTGTTATTCAACAGGCCAATGACCCCAAAACACACCTCCAGGCTGTGTTAGGGCTATTTGACTAAGGAGAGTGATTCAGTGCTGTAATCAGATGATCTGACCACCACAATCACCCGACCTCAACCCAATTGACATGGTTTGGGATGAGTTCGACAGCAGAGTGAAGGAAAAGCAGCCAACAAGTGCTAAGCATATGTAGGAACTCCTTCAAGACTATTAGAAAAGCATTCCAGGTGACTACCTCATAAAGCTGGTTGAGAGAATGCCAAGAGAGTGCAAAGCTGTCATCAAAAGCAAAGGGTGGCTACTTTGAAGAATCAAAATTATATTTTGATTTGTTTAACACTTTTTTGGTTACTACATTATTCCAAATGCGTTTCATAGTTTTGATGTCTTCACTATTATTCTACAACGTAGAAAAGAGTAAAAAATAAAGAAAAACCCTTGAATAAATAGGTGTGTCCAAACTTTTGACTGGTACTGTGTATGTATATACGTATATACACATACACACCTGAATTTGAGAATACCTGCTCTAGAGATCAAGGAGAGTAACCCTCTCCCTGGACTGAAATTACTGATTCATAATTTAGAGATGACTGCTCTGCTCACTGTCTGTGACCACAAACAAGAACAACTAGGACACAAGTATTATTACATTATTATTATTATTATTATTATTATTATATTAAGAGAAATTGCCGATGTGGCTCAGCCGACATTTCAAATCAAAGTTTATTGGTGGCATACACAGATTTCCAGATGTTAATCACAGGTGCAGCTAAATGTTTGTGTTTCTAGCTTCAACAGTACAGTAACATCCAACAATGTAACAACACACACAATCCAGACAAATAAAAAACCAGAACGAGGAATGTCAGAGACCGGAATATAAATATAATGTATATACATTTATAAAACGGGTTGGTTTGAGCCCTGAATGCTGATTGGCTGAAAGCCGTGGTATATCAGATCGTATACCATGAGTATGACAAAACATTTATTTTACTGCTCTAATTATGTTGGTAACCAGTTTAAAAAAGCAATAAGGTACCTTGAGGGTTTGTGATATATGGCCAATATACCACTCCACGTTGCGTCGTGCATAAGAACAGCCATTTACCACTCCCCCTCGGGCCTTATTGCTTAAATATATAATGGTGTGTATGGACAGTATATGAATAGAAAAAAGGTGTGTAGAGTGCAATTTTTTATTTTTTTATTTAACCAGGTAAGTTGACTGAGAACACGTTCTCATTTGCAGCAACGACCTGGGGAATAGTTACAGGGGAGAGGAGGGGGATTAATGAGCCAATTGTAAACTGGGGATTATTAGGTGACCATGATGGTTTGAGGGCCAGATTGGGAATTTAGCCAGGACACCGGGGTTAACACCCCTACTCTTACGATAACTGCCATGGGATCTTTAATGACCTCAGAGAGTCAGGACACCCGTTTAACGTCCCATCCGAAAGACGGCACCCTATACAGGACAGTGTCCCCAATCACTGCCCTGGGACATTGGTATATTTTTTAGACCAGAGGAAAGAGTGCCTCCTACTGGCCCTCCAACACCACTTCCAGCAGCATCTGGTCTCCCATCCAGGGTCTGACCAGGACCAACCCTGCTTAGCTTCAGAAGCAAGCCAGCAGTGGTATGCAGGGTGGTATGCATGAACTAAGCTTTACATAATATATAGGTGTAGATAGATATCACTGAGTGGAAAGCTCTCGCTGCAACGACAGGACATGTGATGATCATAATATAATAATATGCTGCAAGGCAACTTACAGCAGTGTGTCCATTCATTTTTAATATGTGAAGCCTGGAGCAATTGTCACAGACAGACATTTGTCTTGGTCAGCCTAAGGGTAACGCAGTGCAATTTAAAAAAGGACTAGCATCCTGCCTATAGCCTAACCCTGAAAGCTCTGAAAAACAAGAACACGGTGCGGTCCTCTTAATAGGCCAGCTGACATGGCTGATTAGAAGACAGGGATTAGCAAAACATGTTCTACGTTGATGTGATCAATAAAGTTACATAACAACGCAACATTATGACATGCATGTTCCTGGTCCGCAAAGACAGGAGGAACGGATGGATTACCACTGGGGGGAGATCTGCTCACTGATAATAACGCTCAAAGTGGACTGCTAATGCAGACAGAGAGAGAGACAAAGAATGATGGAGAGAAAGGATGAGAGAGCGAGAGAGAAGAAATTAAGGTACAAAGAAAGACAGATGGCAAGGTAGAGAAAGAAAGAAAATAGACAGGAAATGGATTGGTAGAGGAAGATGGAGAAAGAGGTAGAGGGAGGAAAAGAGAAAAGCATTCACACTGAAAACTTTGTCCACCCTCTTCAATACATTTGTCATTTAGCAGATGCTCTTATCCAGAGTGACTTAAGGTTAGGGTTAAGTGCCTTGCTCGAGGGTACGTCGACAGATTTTTCAATGATATATATGGTTTATTTTGCCCCAGCTTTGTTTTTTAAATAAAAAAGCACCATTAGATTAACTGAATACTTCGGTGTCGTGGTCATCTTCAGCTTTTGAATGATCCATAAATAAACAGCCAGCAGGTAGCCTAGCGGTTAAGAGCGTTGGATCGAGCAGACTAGGTGCTCTGAGAGTTGCATCACATTAATATATATTTATTCAACCTTTTCTTTTTCCATAAGGAGTTCCTTACTGTTCAAGTCTGTGTGCATCAAGTTATAGTTATGCAGATGTTTCAGTTCTTGCCTTGAAGGCTTGTCCAACTTACATAAAACTGGAGAATTAAAAGAATAGCCGAGAACTTGACTGAACGTGGTAGTTACTGTTGCTAGCAGATCAAGTTCTGGGAAGTTGTCTATTGTTGGTCTTGGAGACAGAAGGGTGTGTGTGAGAAAGGGAAAGAGGAGAGAAGGGGGAAAAGAGTGTGTGTGTGTGTGTGTGTGAGAAAGCGAGAGAGAAAGGGGGATAGTGTGTGCGTGATCTCTCCGGGCTTCAGCAGCAGAGAGGAAGTCTTTCATTTGGATGGATATTGAGTTGCATGTTCCATCCCCCATAATTCATCAGGATGACTCCCTGGCAGCCTGTGGCAAACAGGGTGCTGGTAAGTTATTCCGAGTGAGACGTGAGACACGCACACACACATAAAATAAACGTATACACACAAATGATCCCTCTGCTCCAGTATGTCCAGTATGAGAGAAAGGGACTAGAGTACACACAGTAAGTAGTATGCTCTTCTGGACATCACAGTACTTGGGTGAAAACCCATACCATCTCATTTACAACAGTGCCAGAAAACCCATACCATCTCATTTACAACAGTGCCAGAAAACCCATACCATCTCATTTACAACAGTGCCAGAAAACCCATACCATCTCATTTACAACAGTGACAATTTTACAAAAAAATTAAATACAGTATGTCTACACACACAGGAGTTTCAAAAAAGCTTAACTTCATTTTTAGGGGAATTTTAAAGCGTCAGCATGCTTCACTTCGGCTGGAGCCCAGCCGTAGGCGAACCGAACCAGTGTGCTAGCATACTCCCTTAATAGACCTTCGCTTGAAAAACAAGAAAAAGTGCCAATAGTCATTTTTGTCCCTTTTGAGACACCGTAGCCAGTATACACTTACTCAAAATAGTTAGAATTAATCTAAGATAAAATTAATGACAGATTTCTTTAGTTTATGTTTTTGCAGTCGGGCAATTTTTCATCTGACTAGGATGTCTGGTGCAGTATTTCTCAAGTGAAAGCATGTGCATTAGGACAAGTCGTCTCTCGTTGAATGACAACAGGCACTTCATTGAAGAACCTCTACTGTTGACCAATCGCCGAAAAGGGGGTAGACTTCGGCTTGCCTCGAGAGAAAAAAAAAATGTTGTGCACCCGAACAGAACCGTTTCGTCTGGGAAGCATGCAGACGCCTTCATACAAACATTTCAACTAAAAGCCTTCTTCAGTTCATTCAGTTAGTAAACCCACGGAGTGAAGGGTGTTGAAATAAACGAGAGAAATGGGAGGATAGTCAAGAGTCTATAGTGTAATAGTAGGTTAGTAAAACAACTACAGTACAGTCCAACCACTGCTGCTAAAATCTACAGTGCTTCAGAAAACCCTGAGTAAAGAGAGCAAAGTGGGGATGAAAAGGAGAGGATGTTCTAGAAGAGTGGGCGTAGTGAAATCTCCTCGGCTCTCTTTCACCGCCTGTCTGATCTTGGCAGACTTGACCAGTCCGACTCGAGTGAAAAACAAGCTCCGACTGTGAGGGACATCTGGCGTGTAGAGGGGGGGGGGGGGGGGGGAATTGCCTGCAGAGTGAAAACACATTTTGGCTGGAGGATACTCCTCTGCCCCGGCCTCTTCCTTCTCCCAGTGTGAAGATCATATGCTGCAGGGTGCTGCTGACTCAGTATCCAGACCTCAAACACACACACTGGAGCAACCTCTATTTACACAAACAAAAGGGCCTGTTTGCACACAGAGCCAAAAACCAGGAGAGCCTACTACTGTTAGTCCCTTCCTCTCCAGAGATACTGACTCAACACTATAAACGTCATCTACTACAGCGACTGAAATGACTGCAAAACTTAAGAGCTGCAGTTTTTTTAAGAATGGGTGGCAAGGAATAAGTTTGTCCCAAATACAATGTTTAAAACAAAATAAAAATATATTCAGGACTAATTAATCACTAAACCTTGCAATGAATAATGTGGAAATTGAGCAAATGAATGTGACTAAATTGCATGGAGTAACCCTGGATTGTAAACTGTCATGGTCAAAACATGTTGATACAACAGTAGCTATGATGGGGAGAAGTCTGTCCATAATAAAGCGTTACTCTACCTTAACAGCACTATCAACAAGACAGGTCCTACAGGCCCTAGTGTTGTCACACCTGGACTAGTGTTCAATAATGTGGTCAGGTGCCACAAAGGGAGGCTTGGGGAAATTACAATTGTCTCAAAACAGGGCAGCACGGCTGGCCCTTAGATGTACACGGGGAGCTGAAGTTAATGATATGCATGTCAATCTCTTATGGAGAGACTGACTTCATCACTACTTGTTTTTGTAAGAAGTGTTGACATGCTGAATGCACCGAGCTGTCTGTTTAAACTACTAGCACACAGCTCAGACACCCATGCATACCCCACAAGACATACCACCAGAGGTCTCTTCACAGTCCCCAAGTCCAGAACAGACTATGGGAAGCACACAGTACTACATAGAGCAATGACTACATGGAACTCTATTCCACATCAGGTAACTGATGCAAGCAGTAGAATCAGATAAATACAAAAATACACCTTATGAAACAGCAGGGACTGTGAAGAGACACACACACACAGGTACAGACACACACAGGTACAGACACACGCACATTGAAATAACTTTATACATTTTGTATTGTAGATATGTAGTGGTGTAATAATGTTATATGATATACTGTTTTTGCTATGTGTAATGTAAGCGCCTTAATGTGTTTGGACCCCAGGAAGAGTAGCTGGTACCTTGGCAGCATCTAATGGGGATCCCTAATAAATACAAATACTGGAGCGGAGGGAATGTGTGTGTGTGTGTGTGTGTGTGTGTGTGCTGTGTGTGTGTGCTAGAGGTCGACCGATTGTAATTTTTCAACACCGATACCGATTATTGGAGGACCACAAAAGCCGATGCCGATTAATCGACCGATATATAAAAAAATGTATTTGTAATAATGACAATTACAACAATACTGAATGAACACTTATTTTAACTTAATATAATACATCAATAAAATCAATTTAGCCTCAAATAAAATGAAACATGTTCAATTTGGTTTAAATAATGCAAAAACAAAGTGTTGGAGAAGAAAGTAAAAGTGCAATATGTGCCATGTAAAAAAGCTAACGTTTAAGTTCCTTGCTCAGAACATATGAAAGCTGGTGGTTCCTTTTAACATGAGTCTTCAATATTCCCAGGTAAGAAGTTTTAGGTTGTAGTTATTATTGGAATTATAGGACAATTTCTCTCTATACGATTTGTATTTCATATACCTTTGACTATTGGATGTTCTTATAGGCACTTTAGTATTGTCAGTGTAACAGTATAGCTTCCATCCCTCTCCTCGCCCCTACCTGGGCTCGAACCAGGAACACAACGCCAACAGCCACCCTCGAAGCAGCGTTACCCATCGCTCCACAAAAGCCGCGGCCCTTGCAGGGCAAGGGGAACAACCACTCCAAGTGAAAACGCTATTAGCGCGCACCCCGCTAACCCGCTAACTAGCTAACCATTTTACATCGGTTACGCCAGCCTTATCTCGGGACTTGATAGGCTTGAAGTCATAAACAGCTCAATGCTTGAAGCACAGCGACGAGTTGCTGGCAAAACGCACAAAAGTGCTGTTTGAATGAATGCTTACGAGCCTGCTGGTGCCTACCATCGCTCAGTCAGACTGCTCTATCAAATCATAGACTTAAATATAACATAATAACACAGAAATACGAGCATTAGGTCATTAATACGGTCGAATCCGGAAACTATCATCTCGAAAACAAGACGTTTATTCTTTCAGTGAAATACGGAACGGTTACGTATTTTATCTAACGGGTGGCATCCATAAGTCTAAATATTCCTGTTAACATTGAAGGTTGTGCAATGTATGTCATAATTACGTAAAATTCTGGCAAATTAGGCGGCCCAAACTGTTGCATATACACTGACTCAGCGTGCAATGAACGCAAGAGAAGTGAAACAATTTCACCTGGTTAATAGTGTCTGCTAACCTGGATTTCTTTTAGCAAAATATGCAGCTTTAAAAATGTATACTTCTGTGTATTGATTTTAAGAAAGGCATTGATGTTTATGGTTAGGTACACATTGGAGCAAGACAGTCCTTTTTCGCGAATACACACCGCATCGATTACATGCAACGCAGGACACGCTAGATAAACTAGTAATATCATCAACCATGTGTAGTTAACGAGTGATTATGACTGACTGTTTTTTATAAAGATAAGTTTAATGCTAGCTAGCAACTTACCTTGGCTTCTTACTGCATTCGCGTAACAGACAGTCTCCTCGTGGAGTGCAATGTAATCAGGTGGTTAGAGCGTTGGACTAGTTAACTAAGGTTGCAAGATTGAATCCCCGAGCTGACGATGTAAAAATCTGTCATTCTGCCCCTGAACAAGGCAGTTAACCCACCATTCCTAGGCCGTCATTGAAAATAAGAACGTGTTCTTAACTGACTTGCCTAGTTAAATAAACATGAAATAAAAAGGTGTAAAAAAAATAACCACACAAAAAAATAAATTTAAATTACATTTAAAAAAAATTTTTTTTTTTATTTTTTTTATTTTTTTTTTAATCGGCCAAATCAGTGTCCAAAAATACCGATTTCCGATTATTATGAAAACTTGAAATCGGCCATAATTAAATAGGCCATTCCGATTAATCGGTCGACCTCTAGTGTGCACGCTTTTATTTTAAGAGTGTGTTGTGTTGCGCACGCGCCTCACTGAATAACTAATCAACACTCTTTACTACAGGCTAACAGGGAGTTGACCAGATGAAATATCCTTCAAAACCAAAGACTTCCTCTCTCTCTGCTGCTGCAACATGGCGAGATCACACACGCGCACACACAGAGTGACACAAACACACACTCCCCCTTTCTCTCTCGCCTTCAAACACACTCTTCCCCCCTCTCACACACTGCCGTCTGTCTCCAAGACAACTTCCCAGAACTTGATCTGCTAGCAACAGTTACTACTACATTCTCAGTCAAGTTC
>NW_026601839.1:0-32976 GCF_029448725.1 Salvelinus fontinalis
ATATTTACTAAATAAACTCAAGAAAAGTCGAGGTAATTTGTACAAATGGTATGGGTATGTGTCAATGTAAATAGTCGTAAATAGTCCAGGTGGCCATTTGATTAATTGTTCAGGAGTCTTATGGCTTGGGGGTAGAAGCTGTTAAGGAACCTTTTGGATCTAGACTTGGCGCACCGGTACCACCTGCCGTGCGGTAGCAGAGAGAACAGTCAATGACTCTCTCCCCCTTCTCTCCCTCTCTCTTTCCCATGTCTCTGTCTCATTCTCTTTCTGTCTTTCTCTTTCTAAGTGAAGGTATGTTGTCGTGGCAGGGCGTGACATGCTCAGGTGATTCCATGGAAGACACTGGATGAAGAAAACAACAATTATATCACAGGAAAAGACACATGCACACACGCCTGCAGACATATCACACACCCACACACACACACACACACACACACACACACACACACACACACACACACACACACACACACACACACACACACACACACACACACACACACACACACACACACACACACACACACACACACACACACACACACACTTGTCTAAGACAAGATCTGATAATAGCCGTGCCTGTATAATGTATTGTTGTTGACATTAGCTTGGATGAGTTTGGCATTGGCTTTGATACCACTTTAATAACTCAACGTACATGTACATAATTACCTCCTCACTGGTGCCCCCCCCCCCCCGGCACATTGACACATTGACCCTGTACCAGTACCCCCTGTATATGGCCCCGCTATTGTTATTTACTGCTGCTCTTTAATTATTTGTTATTCTTATCTCTTACTTTTTTAGGGATTTTCTTAAACTGCATTGTTGATTAAGGGCTTGTAAGTCAGCATTTCACTGTAAGGTTGTTGTAATACCTGTTGTATTCGGCGCATGTGACAAATAACATTTGATTTGATTACAGTTTTTTACGATTGCTTACACACTAAAATTTAACTTTTCCCACAATTAGCAAAACCTTACACTCAAGGAACAAAACACAAGGCTAGATTTGCACAACTGTAAGCACATTGTCAGCTTCACACTATTTGCAAAACATTACACACAGTGATTTGCAAAAAACTAAACACACTTTTATACATCAGACACAGAAGTATATCATGATGTCACTTCCTTGCAATTCCAAAGCACTGACTGTCAAATTACCACACCTATGAGCCAATCTGTTAAACACAGCCATCAGTTGCACAAACACATGATTGCTAAATTGTAGACACACCAATCAGGTTTAAGCACTATAAAAATGCAGCAGGTAGGTTCAACCAAAATGGAAGGAGTCAGAAGAAGAGTGAGGGTGAGAGGAGGAGTACAAAGAGGAGGAGAAGGAGGTAGAGGAAGAGGCAGAGCCCGAGTCAGAGGTCGAGGAAGACCTGAAGCAGGAGGAGAACGTGCACAAAGAAGAAGAGGACCAAACTTATCAAATGACATTTGTGCAACACTAGTGAACCATGTTGTGAACCACGGATTGACGCTGAGGGAGGCTGGACTGAGAGTTCAGCCAAATCTTAGCAGATATACAGTGGCATCTGTCATAAGGACTTTTTGACAGGAAAACAGGTAAAAGAAGATCTGTCTACAGTTACAGTAATCAGCCGCTTATTGTATGCACCATATCAGCACTTGTGATACCCCTTCCTGTGACATTGTCCAGTAAGTTACATGTATTATTCTCTACATAGGATTGAGGGTCGGGAACGGGGCTAACATCACCCTTTGCGCTGCCATTTCACAATATGGGGTTGTCCTCCGTCATGCCAAAATGGGCCCTTACAACACACCTCATATTCTCACATTTTTGGACCGATTGCACCACATCGTCACAGCAGGAAATGAAATGCACCAGATGCAATACACGGTCATCTGGGACAATGTGTCATTCCACCGCTCTGCTTTGGTCCAGAACTGGTTTCAACACCATCCACAGTTGATAGTACTATACCTTCCACCATACTCTCCATTTCTAAACCCTATTGAAGAGTTTTTCTCTGCATGGCGGTGGAAGGTTTACGATCTCCAGCCCCAGGCTCAGGTACCCCTCATTCAGGCCATGGAGGACGCCTGTGACCAAGTCGACGCCGCAGCTGTGCAAGGATGGATTCGACATTCAAGACGGTTCTTCCCGCGTTGTCTGGCTAATGACGATGTTGCTTGTGATGTTGATGAAATTCTCTGGCCAGATCCAACTAGGCGAAGAGATAATGTATAGTCAGTTTACTGTAGTATTTTCTGTACAATATTGTCAGTTTTTTTGTTATTTACTGTAATTGTAACCTGTACTGGATACAGTATTTTACGTTTGTCTGTTTGCTGAGCTAACAGTGTTATGCACACTACTGTAGTAGCATGAAAACTGGGACATGTTTTGTTGTGATTCTCCATGTTGACATGTTGACTGATTTGGGTATATGGAGAGAAATAAATGATATTTTCCTCAGTCTGCAGCGTTGGTCTTGTGTAGTGTTTGTATAGTTGCACTTTCTCTGTGTACTTCATTTACACTACTCTAATCACTGACAATTAGACTTGCTAAAAGTGTTTTAGGTTAGCAACAGCAGTGTGTAACTGGTTCAAAAAGATTGAAGTCATATGAAATGTGTGTGTTTCGTATGGTAACTGTCACGATCGTGTTGACATGAACGAGAGGACCAAGGCGCAACATGATTTGGATACATCTTCTTTTTAATAACGACGAAGATGAACACGACACACTATTACAACAATAACGAAAAAACAACAAACGATCGTGAAAACTTCAAACGTAAGTGCACACACAAACTACTTACGTTGAACTATACATATACACAAACAATGACCCACAAACAGCTAAAGCCCATGGCAGCCTTAAATATGGCTCCCAATTAGAGACAACCGAAATCAGCTGTCTCTAATTGAGAACCCATTCCGGCCACCATAGACTTTCCTAGAACTACACCCAACATAGACACAGCTAGACACATACACTCAACACCAAACCATAAACTACACCAAACACCCCCTCTACCATATAATACCCCAAAATACACACATACCCCATGTCACACCCTGACCTAACTAAAATAATAAATAAAACAAATAATACTAAGGCCAGGGCGTGACATAACCCCCCCTTAAGGCGCGAACTCCGGACGCACCAACACATAGTCTAGGGGAGGGTCTGGGTGGGCTTCCTTCCACGGCGGCGGCTCCGGCACTGGTCGTGGTCCCCACCCCACCATAGTCATAAGGGGCAGCACCGGGATAAGGGGCAGCACCGGGATAAGGGGCAACACCAGGATAATGGGCAGATCCTGGCTGGACGGCTCATGGCTGGCTGACAGATCTGGCTGCTCATGGCTGGCTGACGGATCTGGCTGCTCATGGCTGGCTGACGGACCTGGCTGCTCATGGCTGGCTGACGGACCTGGCTGCTCATGGCTGGCTGACGGACCTGGCTGCTCATGGCTGGCTGACGGACCTGGCTGCTCATGGCTGGCTGACGGACCTGGCTGCTCATGGCTGGCGGACCTGGCTGCTCATGGCTGGCTGACGGACCTGGCTGCTCATGGCTGGCTGACGGATCTGGCTGCTCATGGCTGGCTGACGGATCTGGCTGCTCATGGCTAGCTGACGGATCTGGCTGCTCATGGCTAGCTGACGGATCTGGCTGCTCATGGCTAGCTGACGGATCTGGCTGCTCATGGCTAGCTGACGGATCTGGCTGCTCATGGCTAGCTGACGGATCTGGCTGCTCATGGCCAGCTGACGGATCTGGCTGCTCATGGCCAGCTGACGGATCTGGCTGCTCAAGGCTAGCTGACGGATCTGGCTGCTCATGGCTAGCTGACGGATCTGGCAGATCCTGTCTGGCTGGCGGCTCTGGCAGATCCTGTCTGGTTGGCGGCTCTGGCAGATCCTGTCTGGTTGGCGGCTCTGGCAGATCCTGTCTGACGTACGGCTCTAGCGGCTCCTGTCTGGCTGGCGGCTCTAGCGGCTCCTGTCTGGCGGACGGCTCAGTAGGCTCATGGCAGACGGGCGGCTTTGCAGGCTCATGGCAGACGGGCGGCTTTGCAGGCTCATTGCAGACGGATGGCTCAGATGGCGCTGGGGAGACGGATGGCTCAGATGGCGCTGGGGAGACGGATGGCTCAGATGGCGCTGGGGAGACGGATGGCTCAGATGGCGCTGGGGAGACGGATGGCTCAGATGGCGCTTGGCAGACGGGCAGTTCAGGCATCGCTGTGCAGACGGCAGACTCCTGCCGGCTGAGGCGCACTGTAGGCCTGGTGCGTGGTGCCGGGACTGGTGGCACCGGGCTAAAGGCACGCACTTTCAGGCTAGTGCGGGGAGAAGGAACAGGGCATACTGGACCCTGGGGACGCACATTAGGCCTAGTGCGTGGGGCCGGAACTGGTGGTACCGGACTGGGGACACGCATCTCAGGGCTAATGCGGGGAGCAGCAACAGGGTGCACAGGACTCTGGAGACGCACAAGAGGCTTAGTGCGTGGTGCCGGAATTGGTGATACCGGGCTGGAGACACGCACCATAGGACGAGTGCGTGGAGGAGGAACAGGGCTCTGGAGACACACTGGAAGCCTGTTACGTGGTGTAGGCACTGGTGGCACTGAACTGGGGCGGGGAGGTGGCGCCGGAAATACCGGACCGTGCAGGCGTATTGGCTCCCTTGAGCATTGAGCCTGACCAACCTTACCTGGTTGAATGCTCCCCGTTGCCCGACCAGTGCGGGGAGGTGGAATAACCCGCACCGGGCTATGTAGGCGAACCGGGGACACCATGCGTAAGGCTGGTGCCATGTAAACCGGCCCGAGGAGACGCACTGGTGGCCAGATATGTAGGGCCGGCTTCATGACATCCGGCTCAATACTCAATCTAGCCCTGCCAGTGCGGGGAGGTGGAATAACCCGCACCGGGCTATGCACACGTACAGGAGACACCGTGCGCTCTACTGCGTAACACGGTGTCTGCCCGTACTCTCGCTCTCCACGGTAATTACAGGGAGTAGGCGCAGGTTTCCTACCTGACTTCGCCACTCTCCCTTTAAGCCCCTTCCCAAGAAATTTTTGGGGTTTTCCCACAGGCTTCCTTCCGCTTCGTCGTGCTGCCTCCATTCGCCGGTATCCCTCCTCGCACTGCGCCAGAGAATCCCAGGCGGGCTCCGGAACTCTCCCTGGGTTGATCGCCCACCTGTCGATCTCCTCCCACGTAGTGTAGCCCAGATCCTTTGTAGGTTCCTTTTCCTGCCTCCTAGCTAGCTCCTCATATCGCCGCCTCTCTGCTTTCGCTGCCTCCAGCTCAGCTTTGGGGCGGTTATATCCTCCTGGTACCTCCCGGTCTAAAATTTCCTCCCATGTCCATGAATCCTTGCATTGCTCCTGTTGCCGCTGGTCATGTTGCTTGGTCGTATATAGGTGGGTCATTCTGTCACGATCGTGTTGACATGAACGAGAGGACCAAGGCGCAACATGATTTGGATACATCTTCTTTTTAATAACGACGAAGATGAACACGACACACTATTACAACAATAACGAAAAAACAACAAACGATCGTGAAAACTTCAAACGTAAGTGCACACACAAACTACTTACGTTGAACTATACATATACACAAACAATGACCCACAAACAGCTAAAGCCCATGGCAGCCTTAAATATGGCTCCCAATTAGAGACAACCGAAATCAGCTGTCTCTAATTGAGAACCCATTCCGGCCACCATAGACTTTCCTAGAACTACACCCAACATAGACACAGCTAGACACATACACTCAACACCAAACCATAAACTACACCAAACACCCCCTCTACCATATAATACCCCAAAATACACACATACCCCATGTCACACCCTGACCTAACTAAAATAATAAATAAAACAAATAATACTAAGGCCAGGGCGTGACAGTAACAAAATATTATTTTTATGAAGTCGTGTATAGTTTTGACAAAAGTGTTCCATTTTGCAAATGATCTGAAGTGTTGTGCTACTTTGGTGTAGGGTTGTGCTAATTGTGTGTAGTGTTTTGACAAACCGGGCCCTGTTTTCAAAATTGTGCTTAAACAATTGAAACAAACTGTAAATGGTATGAATGACTAATAGCTCTAAGGAAGTTCTTGGGAAGACAAACCTGTCTGTAGATTTCTCACCTGGATGACTGGAGGCTTGTCTGGATGAATACAAGCCAATCTTCCAACCGGCCACAATTCCAGGGGATTCCATTCTGGGATTTTGTTATCTGTGTAATCCTTTGGGGACTTTGCTTCATGACCGTTTAACAGACAGTTCCAGAGTATTTGTCTGTAATCATTTTAATGTAATAACTTAATTTATATATTTTTTATGAATATGTTTGATTTGATAAATGTTCAATTAACATGTCTTAATTTGGTATAGTGATACCGAAAGAGCCCAATTCTATGGTTCCTCTGCATGTGTTGTTTTGGCTTAATCCTTATAATCCTGATCTCCGACCAAAACAGTTCCAGAGTATTTCTCTGTTATAGTGACAGGACACAACAACACATCTCTACTCTGTTCTATTCTCAGGAAACATCTCTACTCTGTTCTATTCTCAGGAAACATTTCTACTCTGTTCTATTCTCAGGAAACATCTCTACTCTGTTCTATTCTCAGGAAACATCTCTACTCTGTTCTATTCTCAGGAAACATCTCTACTTTGTTCTATTCTCAGGAAACATTTCTACTCTGTTCTATTCTCAGGAAACATCTCTACTCTGTTCTATTCTCAGGAAACATCTCTACTCTGTTCTATTCTCAGGAAACATCTCTACTCTGTTCTATTCTCAGGAAACATTTCTACTCTGTTCTATTCTCAGGAAACATCTCTACTCTGTTCTATTCTCAGGAAACATCTCTACTCTGTTCAATTCTCAGGAATAATCTATATTTCTGTTCTACTGAAACATGTCCATTCTGTTATATTTTAAGGACAACATCTCTACTCTGTTCTATTCTCAGGAATAATCTATATTATATTGCCTTTAGGGCTCTGTTATAAAACACATGGTTATTCTCAATGGGATAAAGGACAAATAAAACCAAACATAAAAGGACTAAATGGGCCGCATTGAATGAAACTTCTCTATTCCGGACGTCTGATTAGTTCCTATACACAGCACTATCTTCATAATACATACATCATATATTAATAATACCTTCTAAAACATTTCAATATGAAAGCGTGGTGACCAAGTGCATGACGTCTACATGGATGTTATGTACGTACAGCAAAGTTGATTGGCCCTTGTTGAACTCATGTAGTTTGATACATCGCTCTGTTTCCATTTATAGCCGAGTGGTTAAGGGCGATGGTCTAGAAATCCATTGCGATCTTCCCTCGCAGGGTCGAATCCTGCCCGAGAACTTTTTTGTCCGGTCCTGTCAAAGGCACCTCCCCGTCTACAATACTCGAACTGCCCTTTGACCACTTGAGGACGCCCTCCATTTTCACGTATCAGCTATGTAAAAAACATGAACATTAAACAAAAACTTAATTGTCTCAAGGCTTAAACATCCTTCTTTAAACTCTCTCCTCCCCTTCATCTACACTGATTGAAGTGGATTCAACAAGTGACATCAATTAGGGATCATAGCTTTCACCTGGATTCACAAGGTCAGTCTATGTCATGGAAAGAGCTGGTGTGTCACGTTCCTGACCTTATTTCCTTTGTTTAGTCTTTGTTTAGTTGGTCAGGACGTGAGCTGGGTGGGTACATTCTATCTTTTGTGTTTCTATGTTGGGTATGTTGTTTGGCCTAGTTGTTTGTCATTGTCTCTGATTGGGAACCATATTATGGCAGCCTGTGTTCACTGTTTGTTTGTGGGTTATTGTCTATGTCTATGTCAGTTGCCTGTGTCTGCACTGTTTAGCTTTAGTGTCACGTTCGTCGGTTTATTGTTTTGTAGTTTGTCAAGTGTTTTTCGTCTTCGTTTAATAAATTAAAGTATGTATTCAAACCACGCTGCGCTTTGGTCCGATCCTTGCTCCTGCTCAGACGAGGAGGATTACGACGTTCGTGACATGGTGTCCTTAATATTTTCTATACTCTTTATGTCTCTGGTATGGTATATGCGAGGTATCGCCTGTATTCATTTCAGTAACTCTATGTCAGTGAAAGGTTAAAGAAATTGTCCATTCTCAAATCAGATTCATCTGGCTTCAAAATGTCTTGATTTAAAGGCATAGTCTGTGATTTGGTAAGCTGACAGTTGATATTGGGGAAATATTATTTCACCCGTAGGTACAGAATAATAATGTGTGTGTGTGTAAATGTGCGTGATATGGCTTCTTCTGTGCGTCTTCACATGTGAATTATAGAGTAGGCATTAATTGGAGCAGATATTATGTACTGTAGCATATGCTATGTTACACCCTCTCAGCACACACACGCAGGACATTTAGCCCAGAATCACTTATTAAATATTTAAACTGGGGTAGTAATGTGTTCTCTTACGCCCCCCCCCCCTCTCTCCCTCTCAAATCAAATTTGTTTGTCATATGCGCCGACTATAACCGGTCCAATCAAATTAAATCAAATCAAATGTATTGGTCACATACACATGTTTAGAAAGATGTTATTGCGGGTGTTCCGTAATGATTGAGTTTCGTGCGCCAACAGTGCAGTAATATCTAAGAAGTAATATATAACAATTTCACAACAATACAGACAACCTAAAGAAAAGGAATGAAATTAAGAACATATAAATATTTGGACGAGCAATATTTGGACGAGCGGAATAGACTAAAATACAGTAGAATGCAATAGAATACAGTATATACATATGAGATGAGTAATGGAAATATATACACATTATAAAGTGACTAGTGTTCCATTATTAAAGTGGCCAGTATTTCAAGTCTATGTATATAGGGCAGCAGCCTCTAAGGTGCTAGTGATGCCCTTAAGATAGAAGATGTTTTTCAGTCTCTCAGTCCCAGCTTTGATGCACCTGTACTGACCTCGCCTTCTGGATGATAGTGGGGTGAACAGGCAGTGGCTCGGGTGGTTGTTGTCCTTGATGATCTTTTTGGCCTTCCTGTGACATCGGGTGCTGTAGGAGTCCTGGAGGGGAGGCAGTTTGCCCCCGGTGATGCGTTGTGCAGACCGCACCACCCTCTGGAGAGCCCTGCGGTTGCAGGCAGTGCAGCTGTCATACCAAGCGGTGATACAGCCCGACAGGATGCTCTCAATTGTGCATCTGTGAAAGTTTGTGAGGGTTTTAGGTGCCAAGCCAAATTTCTTTAGACTCCTGAGGTTGAAGAGGCGCTGTTGCACCTTCTTCACCACACTGTCTGTGTGGGTGGACCCTTTCATTCGGTCAGTGATGTGTACGCCGAGGAACTTGAAGCTTTCCACCTTATTCACTGCAGTCCCCTCGATGTGGATAGGAGGATGCTCCCTCTGCTGTTTACTGAAGTCCACAATCATCTCCTTTATTTTGTTGATGTTGAGTGAGAGGTTATTTTCCTGGCACCACATTCCCAGGGCCCTCACCTCCTCCCTGTAGACTGTCTCATGTAGACCTTACCGTGAAATGCTTACTTACAAGCCCTTAACCAACAATGCAGTTCAAGAAATAGAGTTAGGAAAATATTTACTAAATAAACTCAAGTAAAAAAGAAAACAAAAAGTAACAGAATAAAATAACAATAACGAGGCTATATACAGATGGTACCGGTACCGAGTCAATGTGCGAGGGTACAGGTTAGTCGAGGTAATTTGTACAAATGGTATGGGTGTGGGTCAGTGTAAATAGTCGTAAATAGTCCAGGTGACCATTTGATTAATTGTTCAGTAGTGTTATGGCTTGGGGGTAGAAGCTGTTAAGGAACCTTTTGGATCTAGACTTGGTGCACCGGTACCACTTGCCGTGCGGTAGCAGAGAGAACAGTCAATGACTCTCTCCCCCTTCTCTCCCTCTCTCTTTCCCATGTCTCTGTCTCATTCTCTTTCTGTCTTTCTCTTTCTAAGTGAAGGTATGTTGTCGTGGCACTCTAGGGGAAACAGGGCGTGACATGCTCAGGTGATTCCATGGAAGACACTGGATGAAGAAAACAACAATTATATCACAGGAAAACACACATGCACACACACGCCTGCAGACATATCGCAAACCCACACCCACACAGGTACACACACCCACACACAGACACACACACACACACTCACACACACACACACACACTCACACACACACACACACACACACACACACACACACACACACACACACACACACACACACACACACACACACACACACACACACACACACACACACACACACACACACACACACTTGTCTGAGACAAGATGTGATAATAGCCGTGACTGTATAATGTATTGTTTTTGACATTAGCTTGGATGAGTTTGGCATTGGCTTTGATACCACTTTAATAACTCAACCTACATGTACATAATTACCTCGTCACCGGTGCCCCCCCCCCCCCCCCCCCGCACATTGACACATTGACCCTGTACCAGTACCCCCTGTATATGGCCCCGCTATTGTTATTTACTGCTGCTCTTTAATTATTTGTTATTCTTATCTCTTACTTTTTTAGGGATTTTCTTAAACTGCATTGTTGATTAAGGGCTTGTAAGTCAGCCTTTCACTGTAAGGTTGTTGTAATACCTGTTGTATTCGGCGCATGTGACAAATAGCATTTGATTTGATTAAATGGTATGAATGACTAATAGCTCTAAGGAAGTTCTTGGGAAGACAAACCTGTCTGTAGATTTCTCACCTGGATGACTGGAGGCTTGTCTGGATGAATACAAGCCAATCTTCCAACCGGCCACAATTCCAGGGGATTCCATTCTGGGATTTTGTTACCTGTGTAATCCTTTGGGGACTTTGCTTCATGACCGTTTAACAGACAGTTCCAGAGTATTTGTCTGTAATCATTTTAATGTAATAACTTAATTTATATATTTTTTATGAATATGTTTGATTTGATAAATGTTCAATTAACATGTCTAATTTTGATATAGTGATACCGAAAGAGCCCAATTCTATGGTTCCTCTGCATGTGTTGTTTTGGCTTAATCCTTATAATCCTGATCTCCGACCAAAACAGTCCAGAGTATTTCTCTGTTATAGTGACAGGACACAACAACACACCTCTACTCTGTTCTTTTCTCAGGAAACATCTCTACTCTGTTCTATTCTCAGGAAACATCTCTACTCTGTTCTTTTCTCAGGAAACACCTCTACTCTGTTCTTTTCTCAGGAAACATCTCTACTCTGTTCTATTCTCAGGAAGCATCTCTACTCTGTTCTATTCTCAGGAAACATCTCTACTCTGTTCTATTCTCAGGAAGCATCTCTACTCTGTTCTATTCTCAGGAAACATTTCTACTCTGTTCTATTCTCAGGAAACATTTCTACTCTGTTCTTTTCTCAGGAAACATCTCTACTCTGTTCTATTCTCAGGAAACATCTCTACTCTGTTCTATTCTCAGGAAACATCTCTACTCTGTTCTATTCTCAGGAAACATCTCTACTCTGTTCTATTCTCAGGAAACATCTCTACTCTGTTCTATTCTCAGGAAACATCTCTAATCTGTTCTATTCTCAGGAAACATTTCTACTCTGTTCTATTCTCAGGAAACATCTCTACTCTGTTCTATTCTCAGGAAACATCTCTAATCTGTTCTATTCTCAGGAAACATTTCTACTCTGTTCTATTCTCAGGAAACATTTCTACTCTGTTCTATTCTCAGGAAACATTTCTACTCTGTTCTATTCTCAGGAAACATTTCTACTCTGTTCTATTCTCAGGAAACATCTCTACTCTGTTCTATTCTCAGGAAACATCTCTACTCTGTTCTATTCTCAGGAAACATTTCTACTCTGTTCTATTCTCAGGAATAATCTATATTTCTGTTCTACTGAAACATGTCCATTCTGTTATATTTTAAGGACAACATCTCTACTCTGTTCTATTCTCAGGAATAATCTATATTATATTGCCTTTAGGGCTCTGTTATAAAACACATGGTTATTCTCAATGGGATAAAGGACAAATAAAACCAAACATAAAAGGACTAAATGGGCCGGATTGAATGAAACTTCTCTATTCTGGACGTCTGATTAGTTCCTATATACAGCACTATCTTCATAATACATACATAATATATTAATAATAACAATACATTCTAAAACATTTCAATATGAAAGCGTGGTGACCAAGTGCATGACGTCTACGTGGATGTTATGTACGTACAGCAAAGTTGATTGGCCCTTGTTGAACTCATGTAGTTTGATACATCGCTCTGTTTCCATTTATAAATCCCTTTTACAAGAAGTCCCACTTTACCTAACATCATTACTAAACTTTAGACAAAGCAGTTACCACACCCCGGTGTCAGGGACGGCTTACTCTGGAAACTCCTTTCGTCACTACAGAGTTTTAAATATTGACATTTATCAAATTGGGCATTCCTCTGGAGTGGGAGTGGTTTACAGATTTGCCCCGCCCGCGGTGTCTTTGATTGACATAGCTCAAAATCAGCAGCAGCCTGCAAACCGTGAGTTCTCGCTCTGTCGGTTAAACCTACAGACGTGGATTCGGTGCTGCTGCTGATCATGTTCACGTCCCGTTGTAGTCACACACCAGCATCTCTGCTCTAGCAGCGTTTTTTTAAAACGTCGGTCACCTCTAAGCCTACTGACAAACTGGGATATATTATATTTTCTCTTTTTTATTTTCTCTGTCGCTATCTCTCCGTCGCTTATCGGTGAGAAAGAGGTAGGCAGGCTCGTTTCCCCGAGGAAGAGGGCAGCCTATAGCGGGGGCCAAGGGCATTTACTCCGTGGTCTCGTTGTCTGGATGATTTCTGATTCTGGTGATTTTTAAAATATTTTATTTGAATCATGGCGACTGATTCCCCTGCCCGGAGTCTGGATGAGATCGACCTGTCTGCTCTACGGGTAAGATAAAGCCGGGTATACATCATGTATCTGTTTCAGAGATGGCTCCTACTCTCTCTCTCTGTGTGTGTGAGACAACGCTTCTAAAATGGGTCAAATTCCCCATCCCAACATACAACCACCAACATGGCAGACTGGCCTACCGATGTTTGTGCATGAGCAAAACATATCCAAATATCGAATTATGCAGGCTTGTATAGCACTGTTCATAGCCTAATATCAGGTAGTTATACAATATAACACAACAGATGAACATACTCAGTGGAAAAACGTCAACCAAGTGTTTCTCTTTCAGCTGATTTACTAACGACTGACCAAGATAAACAAAGGTTAGGTATGAAATAGCATGACAGCATAGCCATGTAATCTGATGTCATGGTTTGAGGGGGGGGGGGGGGGGGGGGGTCTCGACTTTTAGGTCTGAATATGTCGCTGTCATTGAGCCAGTCCGCGGTGGAATGTAGCCTACATATTTACACACACACACACACACACACACACACACAAAGAGAATGTTAATGTGGGTCTACGAAAACAGCCTGATAGCCTTCATGTGCATTTACTGTATGAATACATTAAGGCATTCATGCATACTGTCTATTTGTGTGTGGGAACAACAAATGTCACTCACTGTTAACACGGGTAGAGAGATTCCTCTACAAAGGATACTATTAAATAATCACTATGTATCTATTTATATGTCATACATTGCCTACATTACATTACCTTGATATATTGCATATGCCAATATGGTTATATATTGGTATAACCATCAGTGTAGATGCTAAACTCTGCTAAGCCAGTAATGCTAATGGCTAGGCTACCTGTAGACTGTGTTGTCTGTGCACTCTTAGAACAAATGGTTCCAAATGGGTTAGGTAGAACATGGAACCCAAAAGGGTTGTACCTGGAACCAAAAGTGGTTCTTCAAAGGGTTCTCCTATGGGAACAGCCAAAAAACCCTTTATGGTTCTAGATGGCAATTTTTTTCTACGATTGTAGACTGGGGCTGTAGGCTGCTGTTCCTGCGCTCTCTGGTTCTTTTGTTAACCCTGAGCAAAGACACACACACACACACATACACACACACACACACATACACACACACACACACACACACACACACACACACACACACACACACACACACACACACACACACACACACACACACACACTGCATGATGGATACACCTACTCTGCAAGATGATGTGTGTGCGTTTGCATTTGTTTGTGTGTGTGGTCAGGTACTGTGTATAGATAGATATAAGCTAATTCCATATGACCCACAGACTACTATAAAGGATGATAGACAGTTTATTGATGCCATTCTAGAATCTCCATGACATAACAGAACTCACAATATGACATAGTAAACAATATAGTACTGTAGTAGCATGTTGAGGTTGCCAGGTTGGACAGAGCCAGTCTAGAACTGAGCTGTACTGTAGCACAATTAGGTTGCCAGGTTGGACAGAGCCAGTCTAGAACTGAGCTGTACTGTAGCACGATTAGGTTGCTAGGTTGGACAGAGCCAGTCTAGAACTGAGCTGTACTGTAGCACGATTAGGTTGCTAGGTTGGACAGAGCCAGTCTAGAACTGAGCTGTACAGTGGCCTATTGAGGTTGCCAGGTTGGGCAGAGGCAGTCTAGCTGAGCTGTACAGTGGCCTATTGAGGTTGCCAGGTTGGACAGAGCCAGTCTAGCTGAGCTGTACAGTGGCCTATTGAGGTTGCCAGGTTGGACAGAGCCAGTCTTGCTGAGCTGTACAGTGGCCTATTGAGGTTGCCAGGTTGTGCAGAGCCAGTCTAGCTGAGATGTACAGTGGCCTGTGTGGATTACAGTTCTCCACCAGTCAGTCGCAGACATTAATCCACTGGTTAGTGGGTCACTGGCTAGACTGGCCTAGGAACCGCCGGACAGACGAGTGTGTGTGTGTTGGGAAATCCTGACTGAGAAGTGGTCAGATAATTGGTGATACAACACACACACACACAGTCAGAAGCCAGGCAGTCAGCTGATGACATCAATAGATCAGCAGGACAGCACTGACCACACACACACACACACACACACACACACACACACACACACACACACACACACACACACACACACACACACACACACACACACACACACACACACACACACACACACACACACAGTCAGAAGCCAGGCAGTCAGCTGATGACATCAACAGATCAGCAAGACAGCACTGACCACACACACACACACACACACACACACACACACACACACACACACACACACACACACACACACACACACACACACACACACACACACACACAAGTGTAGAGTGAGGAGCTGATGAATGAGAGAGACAAAGGCAAAGTGAAGAAGAGGGAACGAGGAAGGGAGAGAGAAAGAGAGAAAGCGAGAGATTGAGTGCCAGTTATGTCACTGATGACACTCTATCCTCCACTACTTTTGGCCAGAGCACGAGCCATTATAGACAACACTCTCAACCTAAACCCACCCCAGAACTGACCTGCATACATCTTATTCATGAATTATCTGGGCGTGTCACACTTAAATGTCTCCCCATGAATGTGTCTGGGTGATCTAATTAACAGCTGAGCCACAATATCCCTTATTCACACAATTTCCCTAGCCTCTCACACACACACACTTTAGAGCCATAGAGTTTGAAGAATGTATACAAGGCCTCGCGAGGAGCTGAACAGAGAATAATATTCATCAACAGAGAGAACACGTTTGTGTGTGAGTACAGTACAGTAGAGTCCTTCTCTCATGACAGTGGTTGTTTAGATACGACCAGTTACAACGTGACTCCCATCATCCACTAACCTACTGTAATCTAATCATCTCACACACACCCTGTGAGCCCATTCTGTTGTATTAAATAGTCATGATAACGGACACTTTTCTATCAGTTACACTGAGGATATGAATGGACTGGAGCAGCAAAAACACTCTGTTTTACTCTGTTCACACACACACACACACACACACACACACACACACGCACACACACACACACACACACACACACACACACACACACACACACACACTTAGACACACTTAGACACACTTGATCACTAACCCTTGTGTGGGCTTGTTTAGAAGAGTGAGTGTTTCTGTGTTTCTCGTCCACAGAAGGGAAGGAGAGATGAGTAGATACTAGAGAGAGAACATAAAAGAGAGTAGAAGGGCCACAGAGGTGCTTAGATACTGTTGGAATGAGAGATGGAGGGAGAGACAGATGGAGGGAGAGACAGATGGAATGAGATATGGAGGGAGACAGATGGAATGAGATATGGAGGGAGAGACAGATGGAATGAGATATGGAGGGAGACAGATGGAATGAGAGATGGAGGGAGAGACAGATGGAATGAGAGATGGAGGGAGAGACAAATGGAATGAGATATGGAGGGAGACAGATGGAATGAGAGACAGATGGAAAGAGAGATGGAGGGAGACAGATGGAATGAGATATGGAGGGAGAGACAGATGGAATGAGATATGGAGGGAGACAGATGGAATGAGAGACAGATGGAAAGAGAGATGGAGGGAGACAGATGGAATGAGAGATGGAATGAGAGACAGATGGAAAGAGAGATGGAGGGAGACAGATGGAATGAGATATGGAGGGAGAGACAGATGGAATGAGATATGGAGGGAGACAGATGGAATGAGAGACAGATGGAAAGAGAGATGGAGGGAGACAGATGGAATGAGATATGGAGGGAGACAGATGGAATGAGAGATGAAGGGAGAGACAGATGGAAAGAGAGATGGAGGGAGAGATAGATGGAAAGAGAGATGGAGGGAGAGATAGATGGAATGAGATATGGAGGGAGAGACAGATGGAATGAGAGATGGAGGGAGACAGATGGAATGAGATATGGAGGGAGAGACAGATGGAATGAGAGACAGATGGAATGAGAGATGGAGGGAGACAGATGGAATGAGATATGGAGGGAGACAGATGGAATGAGATATGGAGGGAGAGACAGATGTAATGAGATATGGAGGGAGACAGATGGAATGAGATATGGAGAGAAAGACAGATGGAATGAGAGATGGAGGGAGAGACAGATGGAATGAGAGATGGAGGGAGAGACAGATGGAATGAGAGATGGAGGGAGACAGATGTAATGAGAGATGGAGGGAGAGACAGATGGAATGAGAGATGGAGGGAGAGACAGATGGAATGAGATATGGAGGGAGAGACAGATGGAATGAGATATGGAGGGAGAGACAGATGGAATGAGATATGGAGAGAAAGACAGATTGAATGAGAGATGGAGGGAGAGACAGATGGAATGAGAGATGGAGGGAGAGACAGATGGAATGAGAGATGGAGGGAAAGACAGATGGAGGGAGAGACAGATGGAATGAGAGACAGATGGAATGAGACATGGAGGGAGAGACAGATGGAATGAGATATGGAGGGAGAGACAGATGGAATGAGAGATGGAGGGAAAGACAGATGGAGGGAGAGACAGATGGAATGAGAGATGGAGGGAAAGACAGATGGAGGGAGAGACAGATGGAATGAGATATGGAGGGAGAGACAGATGGAATGAGAGACAGATGGAATGAGAGATGGAGGGAGAGACAGATGGAATGAGAGATGGAGGGAAAGACAGATGGAGGGAGAGACAGATGGAATGAGAGACAGATGGAATGAGACATGGAGGGAGAGACAGATGGAATGAGATATGGAGGGAGAGACAGATGGAATGAGAGATGGAGGGAAAGACAGATGGAGGGAGAGACAGATGGAATGAGAGATGGAGGGAAAGACAGATGGAGGGAGAGACAGATGGAATGAGATATGGAGGGAGAGACAGATGGAATGAGAGATGGAGGGAAAGACAGATGGAGGGAGAGACAGATGGAATGAGATATGGAGGGAAAGACAGATGGAGGGAGAGACAGATGGAATGAGACATGGAGGGAGAGACAGATGGAGGGAGAGACAGATGGAATGAGACATGGAGGGAGAGACAGATGGAGGGAGAGACAGATGGAATGAGACATGGAGGGAGAGACAGATGGAATGGGAGATGGAGGGAAAGACAGATGGAATGAGAGATGGATGGAGAGACAGATGGAATGGGAGATGGAGGGAAAGACAGATGGAATGAGAGATGGAGGGAGAGACAGATGGAGGGAGAGACAGATGGAATGAGAGATGGAGGGAGAGACAGATGGAGGGAGAGACAGATGGAATGAGAGATGGAGGGAGAGACAGATGTAATGAGATATGGAGGGAGACAGATGGAATGAGATATGGAGGGAGAGACAGATGTAATGAGATATGGAGGGAGACAGATGGAATGAGAGATGGAGGGAGAGACAGATGGAGGGAGAGACAGATGGAATGAGAGATGGAGGGAGAGACAGATGGAATGAGATATGGAGGGAGACAGATGGAATGAGATATGGAGGGAGAGACAGATGGAGGGAGACAGATGGAATGAGAGATGGAGGGAGACAGATGGAATGAGAGATGGAGGGAGACAGATGGAATGAGAGATGGAGGGAGACAGATGGAATGAGACATGGAGGGAGACAGATGGAATGAGATATGGAATGAGAGACAGATGGAGGGAGACAGATGGAATGAGAGATGGAGGGAGAGACAGATGGAATGAGATATGGAGGGAGCGACAGATGGAGGGAGAGACAGATGGAATGAGAGATGGAGGGAGAGACAGATGGAGGGAGAGACAGATGGAATGAGAGATGGAGGGAGAGACAGATGGAGGGAGAGACAGATGGAATGAGAGATGGAGGGAGAGACAGATGGAATGAGAGATGGAGGGAGAGACAGATGGAGGGAGAGACAGATGGAGGGAGAGACAGATGGAGGGAGAGACAGATGGAGGGAGAGACAGATGGAATGAGAGATGGAGGGAGAGACAGATGGAATGAGAGATGGAAGGAGAGACAGATGGAGGGAGAGACAGATGGAATGAGAGATGGAGGGAGAGACAGATGGAGGGAGAGACAGATGGAATGAGAGATGGAGGGAGAGACAGATGGAATGAGAGATGGAAGGAGAGACAGATGGAGGGAGAGACAGATGGAATGAGAGACAGATGGAATGAGAGATGGAGGGAGAGACAGATGGAATGAGAGATGGAGGGAGAGACAGATGGAGGGAGAGACAGATGGAATGAGATATGGAGGGAGAGACAGATGGAGGGAGAGACAGATGGAATGAGATATGGAGGGAGAGACAGATGGAATGAGAGATGGAGGGAGAGACAGATGGAGGGAGAGACAGATGGAATGAGAGATGGAGGGAGAGACAGATGGAATGAGAGATGGAGGGAGAGACAGATGGAATGAGAGATGGAGGGAGAGACAGATGGAGGGAGAGACAGATGGAATGAGAGATGGAGGGAGAGACAGATGGAGGGAGAGACAGATGGAATGAGAGATGGAGGGAGAGACAGATGGAATGAGAGATGGAGGGAGAGACAGATGGAGGGAGAGACAGATGGAATGAGAGATGGAGGGAGAGACAGATGGAATGAGAGATGGAGGGAGAGACAGATGGAATGAGATATGGAGGGAGAGACAGATGGAATGAGAGACAGATGGAATGAGAGACAGATGGAATGAGAGATGGAGGGAGAGACAGATGGAATGAGAGATGGAGGGAGAGACAGATGGAATGAGAGATGGAGGGAGAGACAGATGGAATGAGATATGGAGGGAGACAGATGGAATGAGAGATGGAGGGAGAGACAGATGGAATGAGAGACGGAGGGAGAGACAGATGGAAAGAGAGATGGAGGGAGAGACAGATGGAATGAGAGATGGAGGGAGAGACAGATGGAATGAGAGACAAATGGAATGAGAGATGGAGGGAGAGACAGATGGAATGAGAGACAGATGGAATGAGAGACGGAGGGAGAGACAGATGGAATGAGATATGGAGGAGGAGACCAATGGAATGAGACATGGAGGGAGAGACAGATGGAGGGAGAGACAGATGGAATGAGAGATGGAGGGAGAGACAGATGGAGGGAGAGACATGGAAAGAGAGTAAAACTGCCATAGCCAAAAGGCTCAAGTCTGTTGGAATGAGAGAGCGATGGAGAGAAAAAGAGAGAGAGAATAAAAGAGAGTATGAGAGTGCCTTAGCATTTCTCAGAGACGGGCTGGATTGAGAGAGAACGAGAGAACCAAACTGTGAGAGCTACATATATCTACTCTGGCTGGCTGGAGATGAATGAAGAGAGAGAGAGTTGGAGTGAGAGAAAGAGAGTGAAAGAAAGAGAGGGTGAGGGCTACAGAGGGGGGAGTTGAATTCCAGCTATTGTTAGAATGTCTTAGCAACACAGCAAAGAGGGAGGTGTGTGTGTGTGTGTCTGTGTGTGTGTGTGTGTGTGTGTGTGTGTGTGTGTGTGTGTGTGTGTGTGTGTGTGTGTGTGTGTGTGTGTGTGTGTGTGTGTGTGTGTGTGAGGTTACTGGGTTCTCTGCTGTGGTCTAGCGGTTGCTCTTGTAACTCTACTGTCTAATAAGCTAACCATTATGCAGCCACTTTAGCTAGCTATCGACAGCTGTCTATTAGCATCAGCTAGCTTCAAGCTAACTGTCTGTAGCCTATCTCTGAGGGCTAGCATCAAGCTAACAGTCTATATGTTTTGGGGCTGGCATCAAACTAACTGTCTATCTGTGCTAGCATCAAGATACCAGTCTATATGTCTGGGGTGGGGACTAGCATCAAGCTAATGGCCTGTAGCCTATGTTGTTGGGGCTAGCATTAAGCTAACAGTTTAGCCTATGTGTGGGGTCTAGCATCAAGCTAACACCTCTATAACTGCCAGCTTCAAGCTAAATATCTGTACGCTCTGTGACTCAGAATATGTCTCTCTTTAGGACCCAGCAGGCATCTTTGAGCTGGTGGAGTTGGTGGGCAATGGAACCTATGGACAGGTGTACAAGGTAAGACACACTTATTTCTCTCTCTCCTGGTCTCCCTCTCTCCCCCCTATCTCTATCAGTAGGAAACAGTCATTTGTATCTGACAAGATGCAGAGGGATGTATATTCAGGACACAGGATATGACTGAGCGATTTCCCGTCTCTGCCTCTGTCAGTGGTTTATGTTTGATTGGCGTAATGGTGGTTTGGGTTCTCAGTTGCTCCAGTGTGTGCCCAAGTGTCACTGTCTTTGTGTCCAAACCTCCTTTCCTCTCCTTTCCTTTCCTTTCCTTTCCTTTCCTCTCCTTTCCTTTCCTTTCCTTTCCTTTCCTTTCCTTTCCTCTCCTTTCTTTATCTTTCATCTCCTTTCCCTTCCTTTCTTTATCTTTCCTCTCCTTTCCTTCCCCCTTTTCCTCTCATTTCCTTTCCTCTCCTTTCTTTATCTTTCCTCTCCTTTCCTCTCCTTTCCTTTCCTCTCCTTTCCTTTGCTCTCCTTTCCTCTCCTTTTAAAATTGTTTTCCTTTCCTCTCCTTTCCTCTCCTTTCCTTTGCTCTCCTTTCCTCTCCTTTTAAAATTGTTTTCCTTTCCTCTCCTTTCCTCTCCTTTCCTCTCCTTTCCTTTCCTCTCCTTTCCTTTGCTCTCCTTTCCTCTCCTTTTAAAATTGTTTTATATTCCTCTCCTTTCCTCTCCTTTCCTTTCCTCTCCTTTCCTCTCCTTTTAAAATTGTTTTCCTTTCCTCTCCTTTCCTCTCCTTTCCTCTCCTTTTAAAATTGTTTTCTATTCCTCTCCTTTCCTCTCCTTTCCTTTCCTCTCCTTTCCTCTCATTTTAAAATTGTTCTCCTTTCCTCTCCTTTCCTCTCCTTTTAAAATTGTTTTCCTTTCCTCTCCATTCCTCTCCTTTCCTTTCATCTCCTTTCCTCTCCTTTTAAAATTGTTTTCCTTTCCTCTCATATCCTCTCCTCTCCTGTGAAGTCATTCCTTTATAGATGCACATTTGTATATGTTGTTTAAACTGTGTTCATTAGGGATGGGAATTGCCAGGGACCTTATGATATTATCACCATACTTACAGTAGGTGCCCATACGATATGTATTGCGATTCTCACGATTCTACATGTATTGCGATTCTCACGATTCTACATGTATTGCGATTCTCACGATTCTACATGTATTGCGATTCTCACGATCCTACATGTATTGCGATTCTCACAATTCTACATGTATTGCGATTCTCACGATTCTATATGTATTGCGATTCTCACGATTCTATATGTATTGCGATTCTCACGATTCGCTATGTATTGCGATTCTCACGATTCTACATGTATTGCGATTCTCACGATTCTATATGTATTGCGATTCTCACGATTCTATATGTATTGCGATTCTCACGATTCGATATGTATTGCGATTCTCACGATTCTGTATGTATTGCGATTCTCACGATTCGATATGTATTGCGATTCTCACGATTCTATATGTATTGCGATTCTCACGATTCTATATGTATTGCGATTCTCACGATTCTATATGTATTGCGATTCTCACGATTCTGTATGTATTGCGATTCTCGCGATTCGATATGTATTGCGATTCTCACGATTCTGTATGTATTGCGATTCTCACGATTCGATATGTATTGCGATTCTCACGATTCGATATGTATTGCGATTCTCACGATTCTATATGTATTGCGATTCTCACGATTCTATATGTATTGCGATTCTCACGATTCGATATGTATTGCGATTCTCACGATTCTGTATGTATTGCGATTCTCGCGATTCGATATGTATTGCGATTCTCACGATTCTATATGTATTGCGATTCTCACGATTCTACATGTATTGCGATTCTACATGTATTGCAATTCTCACGATTCTACATGTATTGCGATTCGATACTGTGATTTTATTGCGATTCGATGTTCCAGACATATTGCTCACCGTATGTCTGCTGCAGGGAGACGAGAGAGAGCCATGCGAAAACAAAATAAAAGTCATGGAAAAAAAAGTTCTGAAAACAAATTGGCTCCCAATTTAGAAAGATTGAGAACGAGCTATGAAAGTAATCTACTGGATTTTTGGTGCAGGTACAGCCAACTAGCGCAAAAATAATATTGCGATATTGTCCAAACGTTACGATACAATATTTAGTCCAAAAATAATATCCTGATTATGTAACGGTATCGTTATTTTCCCCCGTCACTAGTGTTCATGTTTGTGTATAATCGACTAGTGTGTGTGAAGGTCATGTTGGAATGGGGAGTAGAGATGGCTCTGATTGGATAAACAAAAGAGGTCAGCTAGAGGTCAACGCTGGCAGCCACAGATAAAGTTTGACAGCCTCTTCCGTGTGTGTGTGTTTCTGTGAGACTGTTGCATGTGTGTTTGTGTGTCTGCACGTGCTGGTGTGTGAGAGTTATGTGAGTTCAGTTATTGCTGACGATGCTCTCTGACTGAAAGTCACGCCTCATTTGCTGAATGACATTCAGCCTGTCTGCTGTAATACACTATAGCCATATAGGCCCACTACTCTACTGCAGTTTACTGTAGTATATCCTAACCCTGTCTACTGCAGTTTACTGTAGTATATACTAACCCTGTGTACTGTAATACACTATAGCCATATATACCCACTGCTCTACTGCAGAATACTGTAGTATATACTAACCCTGTCTACTGCAGTATACTGTAGTATATACTAACCCTGTCTACTGCAGTATACTGTAGTATATACTAACCCTGTCTACTGCAGTATACTGTAGTATATACTAACCCTGTCTACTGCAGTATACTGTAGTATATACTAACCCTGTCTACTGCAGTATAGTGTAGTATATACTAACCCTGTCTGTTGTAATACACTACAGCCATATAGGCCCACTGCTCTACTGCAGTATACTGTAGTATATACTAACCCTGTCTACTGCAGTATACTGTAGTATATACTAACCCTGTCTACTGCAGTATACTGTAGTATATACTAACCCTGTCTACTGCAGTATACTGTAGTATATACTAACCCTGTCTACTGCAGTATACTGTAGTATATACTAACCCTGTCTACTGCAGTATAGTGTAGTATATATTAACCCTGTGTACTGTAATACACTATAGCCATATAGGCCTACTGCTCTACTGCAGTTTACTGTAGTATATACTAACCCTGTCTGCTGTAATACACTATAGCCTTATAGGCCCACTGCTCTACTGCAGTATACTGTAGTATATACTAACCCTGTCTACTGCAGTATACTGTAGTATATACTAACCCTGTCTACTGCAGTATACTGTAGTATATACTAACCCTGTCTACTGTAATACACTATAGCCATATAGGCCCACTACTCTACTGCAGTATACTGTAGTATATACTAACCCTGTCCACTGTAATACACTATAGCCATATAGGCCCACTACTCTACTGCAGTTTACTGTAGTATATACTAACCCTGTCTACTGCAGTTTACTATAGTATATACTAACCCTGTCTACTGCAGTATGCTGTAGTATATATTAACCCTGTCTACTGCAGTATACTGTAGTATATATTAACCCTGTCTACTGCAGTATACTGTAGTATATATTAACCCTGTCTACTGCAGTATACTGTAGTATATATTAACCCTGTCTACTGCAGTATACTGTAGTATATATTAACCCTGTCTACTGCAGTATACTGTAGTATATACTAACCCTGTCTACTGCAGTATACTGTAGTATATACTAACCCTGTCTACTGCAGTTTACTGTAGTATATATTAACCCTGTCTACTGCAGTATACTGTAGTATATATTAACCCTGTCTACTGCAGTATACTGTAGTATATATTAACCCTGTCTACTGCAGTATACTGTAGTATATACTAACCCTGTCTACTGCAGTTTACTGTAGTATATATTAACCCTGTCTACTGCAGTATACTGTAGTATATATTAACCCTGTCTACTGCAGTATACTGTAGTATATATTAACCCTGTCTACTGCAGTATACTGTAGTATATATTAACCCTGTCTACGGCAGTATACTGTAGTATATATTAACCCTGTCTACTGCAGTATACTGTAGTATATATTAACCCTGTCTACTGCAGTATACTGTAGTATATATTAACCCTGTCTACTGCAGTATACTGTAGTATATACTAACCCTGTCTACTGCAGTTTACTGTAGTATATATTAACCCTGTCTACTGCAGTATACTGTAGTATATATTAACGCTGTCTACTGCAGTATACTGTAGTATATACTAACCCTGTCTACTGCAGTATACTGTAGTATATATTAACGCTGTCTACTGCAGTATACATTACTACTGTAATGTAGTGTAGTCCATCTCTTTCTAACTGAACCTGTTAACTGTAATGTAGTGTAGTTCATATCTTTCTAACTGAACCTGTTAACTGTAATGTAGTGTAGTTAATCTCTTTCTAACTGAACCTGTTAACTGTAATGTAGTGTAGTTAATCTCTTTCTAACTGAACCTGTTAACTGTAATGTAGTGTAGTTAATCTCTTTCTAACTGAACCTGTTAACTGTAATGTAGTGTAGTTAATCTCTTTCTAACTGAACCTGTTAACTGTAATGTAGTGGAGTTCATCTTTGTTTCTTCTTCTCCCTTGGTATCCAACAGCCATCAACACTCCCTCTTTCCACCTCTCTCTCTGTTATTCTCTCCTAAACTAAGGTTATTTTGGGATTCCATCCATCTACATCCCTCTCTCTCTCTCTCTCTCTCTCTCTCTGTCTCTCTGTCTCTCTGTCTGTCTCTCTCTGTCTCTCTCTCTCTCTCTGTCTCTCTCTCTCTCTCTGTCTCTTTCTGTCTCTCTCTCTCTCTGTCTCTTTCTCTCTCAATTCAATTCAATTCAATTCAATTGACTTTATTGACATGGCAAGTTCGTTATTACTTACATTGTCAAAGTATACATATCGAAAAATAAAAATCAAATATATATGTATATATATACAAAATATATATATATTTATATATAAATAAATGGTGGGACCAACAGCAATAATAACAGTAGTAGTGGACATGGGATTACCATTAACAACAACTACAACAACAATATTAATCAGAACAACAATAAATTAAAGCAACAGTAGTAGACCAGTGTCAATATGACTTGAGAAGACATATGACCTGGTATGAAAGACAAAACAAAACTAAGCTAAATGGGAAATATTATCAACATTACTTTGCATTTTTCACTGGCTGTCCCTCAGGTTGTGGCAGGAGGACACATATTTGGCTGCCAAAACTGCACATTTTGGCTTTTCACCCAATAAATATATATATATATTTTTTTGATTTTATAGTTTCAAATTCTTTGTATTGAGTTATAATTTTGGGAAAGAAATATGCTCTTAGGTCTGAGTATTTGTCACAGTGTAGTAGGAAATGCACCTCTGTCTCTACCTCTCCTCTGGAGCAGAGTGAGCACAGCCTGTCCTCTCTGGGCAGCCAGGTTTGTCTGTGACGACCGGTCTCTATAGCCAGACGGTGCTCACTGAGTCACAGTGGTCAGATAGTCTGCCACCATGTACTGTCTGTTTAGAGCCAAATACACTGCTCAAAAAAATAAAGGGAACACTTAAACAACACAATGTAACTCCAAGTCAATCACACTTCTGTGAAATCAAACTGTCCACTTAGGAAGCAACACTGATTGACAATAAATTTCACATGCTGTTGTGCAAATGGAATAGACAAACGGTGGAAATTATAGGCAATTAGCAAGACACCCCCAAAAAAGGAGTGATTCTGCAGGTGGTGATCACAGACCACTTCTCAGTTCCTATGCTTCCTGGCTGATGTTTTGGTCACTTTTGAATGCTGGCGGTGCTCTCACTCTAGTGGTAGCATGAGACGGAGTCTACAACCCATACAACTGGCTCAGGTAGTGCAGTTCATCCAGGATGGCACATCAATGCGAGCTGTGGCAAAAAGATTTGCTGTGTCTGTCAGCGTAGTGTCCAGAGCATGGAGGCGCTGCCAAGAGACAGGCCAGTACATCAGGAGACGTGGAGGAGGCCGTAGGAGGGCAACAACCCAGCAGCAGGACCGCTACCTCCGCCTTTGTGCAAGGAGGTGCCCTGCCAGCGCCCTGCAAAATGACCTCCGGCAGGCCACAAATGTGCATGTGTCTGCTCAAACGGTCAGAAACAGACTCCGTGAGGGTGGTATGAGGGCCCGATGTCCACAGGTGGGGGTTGTGCTTACAGCCCAACACCGTGCAGTACGTTTGGCATTTGCCAGAGAACACCAAGATTGGCAAATTCGCCACTGGCGCCCTGTGCTCTTCACAGATGAAAGCAGGTTCACACTGAGCACATGAGCACATGTGACAGACGTGACAGAGTCTGGAGACGCTGTGGAGAATGTTCTGCTGCCTGCAACATCCTCCAGCATGACCGGTTTGGCGATTGGTCAGTCATGGTGTGGGGTGGCATTTCTTTGTGGGGCCGCACAGCCCTCCATGTGCTCGCCAGAGGTAGCCTGACTGCCAATAGGTACCGAGATGAGATCCTCAGACCCCTTGTTAGACCATATGCTGACACATGCACATTTGTGGCCTGCTGGAGGTCATTTTGTAGGGCGCTGGCAGTGCACCTCCTTGCACAAAGGCGGAGGTAGCGGTCCTGCTGCTGGGTTGTTGCCCTCCTACGGCCTCCTCCACGTCTCCTGATGTATTGGCCTGTCTCCTGGTAGCGCCTCCATGCTCTGGACACTATGCTGACAGACACAGCAAACCTTTTTGCCACAGCTCGCATTGATGTGCCATCCTGGATGAACTGCACTACCTGAGCCACTTGTGTGGGTTGTAGACTCCGTCTCATGCTACCACTAGAGTGAGAGCACCGCCAGCATTCAAAAGTGACCAAAACATCAGCCAGGAAGCATAGGAACTGAGAAGTGGTCTGTGGTCACCACCTGCAGAATCACTCCTTTTTTGGGGGTGTCTTGCTAATTGCCTATAATTTCCACCTTTTGTCTATTCCATTTGCACAACAGCATGTGAAATTTATTGTCAATCAGTGTTGCTTCCTAAGTGGACAGTTTGATTTCACAGAAGTGTGATTGACTTGGACTTACATTGTGTTGTTTAAGTGTTCCCTTTATTTTTTTGAGCAGTGTAGCATTGAAGTTTACTTAGATTTTTTGTGGTGTCTTTCCAATAGGTGATATATTTTTCTTTTTGTTTTGTGATGATTTGTTTGGGCCAGATTTTCTGAGGGCTGTCCCGAGGCTCTATGGGGTTGGTTTGGGTTGGTGAACTGAGCCTCAGAACCAGCTGGCTGAGGGGACTCTTCTCTGGTTTCATCTCTTGACATTGTAGAGCTGTGTGATGGAATGTTTTAGGGTCACTTGTTTTTAGATGGTTGTAAAATTTGATGGCTCTTTTTTCTATTCGAATGAGGAGGGGGTATTGGCCCATTTCTGCCCTACATGCGTTATTTGGAGTTTTTCTTTGTACTTGCAATACAGTCTTGCAAAACTCTGCATGCAATATTTCAGTTGGATGTTTGTCCCATTCTCTCTCTCTCTCTCTCTCTCTCTCTCTCGCTCTCTCTCTCTCTCTCTCTCTCTCTCTCTCTCTCTCGCGCTCTCTCTCTCTCTCTCTCTCTCTCTCTCTCTCTCTCTCTCTCTCTCTCTCTCTCTCTCTCTCTCTCTCTCTCTCTCTCGCTCTCTCTCTCTCTCTCTCTCTCTCTCTCTCTCTCTCTCTTCTCTCTCTCTCTCTCTCTCTCTCTCTCTCTCTCTCTCTCTCTCTCTCTCTCTCTCTCTCTCTCTCTCTCTCTCTCTCTCTCTCTCTCTCTCTCCTCTCTCTCTCTCTCTCTCTCTCTCTCTCTCTCTCTCTCTCTCTCTCTCTGTCCTCCACTCTGCATGCAGTTCTTATCAATATATAATGACATTTTTCCGTCATGTATTTTTTTGTGTGTGTAAATCTGTCCCTACATTTCTCTGTACTATATGGAAAGCCTTAATGTCCCTTGTGTGTGTGTGTGTGTGCCCTTAGAGCTGATAAAAGATCCAGAAATAGAGAACATACTGAATAATTTCTCTCTCTCTTTTCATCGTTCCCCCCCTCTCTCTTTTCATCGTTCCCCCTCTCTCTCTTTTCATCATTCCCCCCCTCTCTCTTTTCATCGTTCCCCCTCTCTCTCTTTTCATCGTTCCCCCTCTCTCTCTTTTCATCGTTCCCCCTCTCTCTCTTTTCATCGTTCCCCCTCTCTCTTTTCATCGTTCCCCCTCTCTCTCTTTTCATCGTTCCCCTCTCTCTCTTTTCATTGTTCCCCCCCTCTCTCTTTTCATCGTTCCCCTCTCTCTCTTCATCGTTCCCCTCTCTCTTTCATCGTTCCCCTCTCTCTCTTTTCATCGTTCCCCCTCTCTCTTTTCATCGTTCCCCCTCTCTCTTTTCATCGTTCCCCCTCTCTCTCTTTTCATCGTTCCCCTCTCTCTTTTCATCGTTCCCCCCTCTCTCTTTTCATCGTTCCCCTCTCTCTCTTTCATCGTTCCCCCTCTCTCTCTTTTCATCGTTCCCCCTCTCTCTTTTCATCGTTCCCCCTCTCTCTTTTCATCGTTCCCCCTCTCTCTTTTCATCGTTCCCCCTCTCTCTTTTCCCCTTGCTTGATGAATATTTGAAGGGGGCTTTGGGAGTTGTTTTCTACTGTAAACTCTGACTGCCTAAGGAGAGACCCGGTCCGTCACAGAGAACAGGACTGATGGATTGATGTGTTGGTTGACCACATCAGTTTGTGTCAATACCAGTATTTAAAAACAGAAGACACACAACACTTTAGAGTATGATTCACACACGCGTGGAGTGATCTCTGTGTACAGTATGTAGTACATTGTGTACAGTATGTAGTACCGTGTGTACAGTATGTAGTACAGTGTGTACAGTATGTAGTACAGTGTGTACAGTATGTAGTACAGTGTGTACAGTATGTAGTACATTGTGTACAGTATGTAGTACAGTGTGTACAGTATGTAGTACAGTGTGTACAGTATGTAGTACAGTGTGTACAGTATGTAGTACAGTGTGTACATGACGTGCTTGTGGTTTGTGCGTCTCTGATGATCATCGGTCAACTAAACAATTGAAAGTGGAAAATGTTATTAGGGAAAGGGGCGGGTCTTAATCAAACCGACATGAGATTGGGATTGTGAGCTGTGGGAAGAACACCACTCCTTTAACCTGTCCTCTATGGCTCTCTTTTTCCTCTCCTTGCTATTCTTTCCCCTCTCTCTCCCACCCTCCCCTCTCTCTGCCACCCTCCTATCTCTCTCTCCCACCCTCCCATCTCTCTCTCCCACCCTCCCATCTCTCTCCCACCCTCCCATCTCTCTCTCCCACCCTCCCATCTCTCTATCCCACCCTCCCATCTCTCTCCCACCCTCCCATCTCTCTCTCCCACCCTCCCATCTCTCTCTCCCACCCTCCCATCTCTCTCTCTCCCACCCTCCCATCTCTCTCCCACCCTCCCATCTCTCTCTCCCACCCTCCCATCTCTCTCCCACCCTCCCATCTCTCTCCCACCCTCCCAACTCTCTCACACCCTCCCATCTCTCTCCCACCCTCCCATCTCTCTCCACCCTCCCATCTCTCTCTCCCACCCTCCCATCTCTCTCTCTCTCCCACCCTCCCATCTCTCTCTTTCTCTCTCCACCCTCCCATCTCTCTCCACCCTCCCCTCTCTCTCCCACCCATCTCTCTCTCACTCCATCTCTCTCTCACTCCATCTCTCTCTCTCCATCTCTCTCACTCCATCTCTCTCACTCCATCTCTCTCACTCCATCTCTCTCACTCCATCTCTCTCACTCCATCTCTCTCACTCCATCTATCTCTCTCCATCTCTCTCACTCCATCTCTCTCACTCCAGCTCTCTCACTCCATCTCTCTCACTCCATCTCTCTCTCTCCTCATCTCTCTCTCACCATCTCTCCCACTCATTCTCTCTCTGTCACTCCATCTCTCTCTCTCCATCTCTCTCCTCATCTCTCTCTCACCATCTCTCCCACTCATTCTCTCTCTGTCACTCATCTATCTCTCTCCATCTCTCTCTCTCCATCTCTCTCACTCCATCTCTCTCCATCTCTCTCTCTCACTTCATCTCTCTCTGTCACTCCATCTCTCTCTCTCTCTCTCTCTCCATCTCTCTCTCCTCATCTCTCTCTCACCATCTCTCCCACTCATTCTCTCTCTGTCACTCCATCTCTCTCTCTCCATCTCTCTCACTCCATCTCTCTCTCTACATCTCTCTCTCCCCATCTCTCTCTCACCCTCCCCTCTCTCTCTCCCACCCATCTCTCTCCTACCCATCTCTCTCCTACCCTCCCATCTCTCTCCCACCCTCCCATCTCTCTCCACCCTCCATCTCTCTCCTACCCTCCCATCTCTCTCCTACCCTCCCTCTCTCTCTCCCACCCCTTTCTCTCTCCCACCCTCCCATCTCTCTCCCCCTCCCCTCTCTCTCTCCCACCTCCCTCTCTCTCTCCCACCCTCCCATCTCTCTCCCACCCTCCCCTCTCCCTCTCCCACCCTCCCCTCTCTCTCTCCCACCCTCCCATCTCTCTCCCACCCTCCCATCTCGCTCTCTCCCACCCTCCCCTCTTTCTCTCTCTCCCACCCTTTCATCTCTCTCTCCCACCCTCCCCTCTCTCTCTCCCTCCCCCTTCCTTTTCTGTGGAAAAAGTTTAAAGATAGTTCACCTACCATGAGTCATGATGCTAAGGACACACAAACCCACAATCTTGCACACACACACACACACACACACACACACACACACACACACACACACACACACACACACACACACACACACACACACACACACACACACACACACACACACACACCTGGCAGTGTGTTCATTAGGCCCTCCTCCCCCGAGGCTACACGCTCCACTTACCCACAATGCACCCCTCACTCAGACCTCACTGGGTCAATTAGCCTGATATCAATAATGACTTCAGTGTGAGTGAGAGAGACAGGATTAGTGATGTCTGATGTATGTCAATAATGATATGCCTCTCCTCTCCTTAGCCTCCTCTCCTTTCCGCTCTCCTCTCCTTAGCCTCCTCTCCTCTCCTTAGCCTCCTCTCCTCTCCTTAGCCTTATCTTATCTTCCCTCCCTTCCGCTCTCCTCTCCTTAGCCTCTTCTCCTCTCCTTAGCCTCCTCCTCTCTCCTTAGACTTCTCTCCTCTCTGTAACCTCCTCTCCTCTCTGTAGCCTTCTCTCCTCCCTGTAGCCTTCACTCCTCTCCTTAGCCTCCTCTCCTCTCCTTAGCCTTCTCTCCTCTCCTTAGCCTCCGCTCCACTCCCCTCTCCTTAACCTCCTCTCTTTAGCCTCCTCTCCTCTCCCTAGCCTCCTCTCCTTAGCCTACTCTCTTCTCCTTATCCTCCTCTCCTTAGCCTTATGTCCTCTCCTTAGCCTTCTCTCCTCTCCCTAGCCTCCTCTCCTTTGCCTCCTCTCTTCTCCTTATCCTCCTCTCCTTAGCCATATGTCCTCTCCTTAGCCTCCTCTCCTTAGTCCTCTCTCCTCTCCCTAGCCTGTCGTTAGCCCTCTCTCCTCTCTGTAGTCTCCTTTCCATAGTCTCCTCTCCGTAGTCTCCTCTCCTTAGTCTCTTCTCCTTAGCCTCCTCTCCTTAGCCCTCTGTCCTCTCCTTAGCCTCCTCTCCTTAGCTCTCTCTCCTTTCCTTAGCCTCCTGTTCTTAGCCCTGTCTCCTCTCATTAGCCCTCTCTCCTCTCCTTAGCCTCCTCTCCTTAGCCCTCTCTCCTTTCCTTAGCCTCCTGTTCTTAGCCCTCTCCTCTCCTTAGCCTCCTGTCCTTAGCCCTCTCTCCTCTCCTTAGCCTCCTCTCCTCTCCTTAGCCTTCTCTCCTCTCCTTAGCCTCCTCTCATTAGCCCTCTCTCCTCTCCTTAGCCTCCGCTCCACTCCCCTCTCCTTAACCTCCTCTCCTTAGCCTCCTCTCCTCTCCTTAGCCCTCTCTCCTCTCCTTAGCCTCCTCTCATTAGCCCTCTCTCCTCTCCTTAGCGTCCTCTCCTTAG
>NW_026601840.1:0-7500 GCF_029448725.1 Salvelinus fontinalis
ACAGAGACAGAGTGACAGAGTGACAGAGACAGAGACAGAGACAGAGTGACAGAGACAGAGACAGAGTGACAGAGTGACAGAGACAGAGTGACAGAGACAGAGACAGAGACAGAGTGACAGAGTGACAGAGTGACAGTGACAGAGTGACAGAGTGACAGAGTGACAGTGACAGAGTGACAGAGACAGAGTGACAGAGTGACAGAGTGACAGTGACAGAGTGACAGAGTGACAGAGTGACAGTGACAGAGTGACAGAGACAGAGTGACAGTGACAGAGTGACAGAGACAGAGTGACAGTGACAGAGTGACAGAGACAGAGTGACAGAGACAGAGTGACAGAGACAGAGTGACAGAGACAGAGTGACAGAGACAGAGTGACAGAGACAGAGACAGAGTGACAGAGACAGAGTGACAGAGACAGAGACAGAGACAGAGTGACAGAGACAGAGTGACAGAGACAGTGACAGAGACAGAGACAGAGTGACAGAGACAGAGTGACAGAGACAGAGTGACAGAGACAGAGTGACAGAGACAGAGACAGAGTGACAGAGACAGAGACAGAGACAGAGTGACAGAGACAGAGTGACAGAGACAGAGTGACAGTGACAGAGACAGAGACAGAGACAGTGACAGAGACAGAGACAGAGTGACAGAGACAGAGACAGAGTGACAGAGACAGAGACAGAGACAGAGACAGAGTGACAGAGACAGAGACAGAGACAGAGTGACAGAGACAGAGACAGAGTGACAGAGTGACAGAGTGACAGAGACAGAGTGACAGAGACAGAGTGACAGTGACAGAGTGACAGAGACAGAGTGACAGAGACAGAGTGACAGAGACAGAGTGACAGTGACAGAGTGACAGAGACAGAGACAGAGTGACAGAGACAGAGTGACAGAGACAGAGTGACAGAGACAGAGTGACAGAGACAGAGTGACAGAGACAGAGACAGAGTGACAGAGACAGAGACAGAGTGACAGAGACAGAGACAGAGACAGAGTGACAGAGACAGAGACAGAGTGACAGAGACAGAGACAGAGTGACAGAGACAGAGACAGAGACAGAGTGACAGAGACAGAGTGACAGAGACAGAGACAGAGTGACAGAGACAGAGTGACAGAGACAGAGTGACAGAGACAGAGACAGAGACAGAGTGACAGAGACAGAGTGACAGAGACAGAGTGACAGTGACAGAGACAGAGACAGAGTGACAGAGACAGAGTGACAGAGACAGAGTGACAGAGACAGAGTGACAGAGACAGAGTGACAGAGACAGAGTGACAGAGTGACAGAGACAGAGAGACAGAGACAGAGTGACAGAGTGACAGAGACAGAGTGACAGAGTGACAGAGTGACAGAGACAGAGTGACAGAGACAGAGACAGAGACAGTGACAGAGACAGAGACAGAGTGACAGAGACAGAGTGACAGAGACAGAGTGACAGAGACAGAGTGACAGAGACAGAGTGACAGAGACAGAGACAGAGTGACAGAGTGACAGAGTGACAGAGTGACAGAGTGACAGAGTGACAGAGTGACAGAGTGACAGAGTGACAGAGTGACAGAGTGACAGTGACAGAGTGACAGTGACAAGTGACAGTGACAAGTGACAGAGAGAGAGACAGAGTGACAGAGTGACAGTGACAGTGACAGTGACAGAGACAGAGACAGAGTGACAGAGACAGAGACAGAGTGACAGAGACAGAGACAGAGACAGAGACAGAGACAGAGTGACAGAGACAGAGTGACAGAGACAGAGACAGAGTGACAGAGTGACAGAGACAGAGTGACAGTGACAGAGACAGAGTGACAGTGACAGAGACAGAGACAGTGACAGAGACAGAGACAGAGTGACAGAGACAGAGTGACAGAGACAGAGTGACAGAGACAGAGTGACAGAGACAGAGTGACAGAGACAGAGTGACAGAGACAGAGTGACAGAGACAGAGTGACAGAGACAGAGTGACAGAGACAGAGACAGAGACAGAGTGACAGAGACAGAGACAGAGACAGAGACAGAGACAGAGACAGAGTGACAGAGACAGAGACAGAGTGACAGAGTGACAGAGTGACAGAGACAGTGACAGAGTGACAGAGACAGTGACAGAGTGACAGAGACAGTGACAGAGACAGAGTGACAGAGACAGAGACAGAGTGACAGAGACAGTGACAGTGACAGAGACAGAGACAGAGTGACAGAGACAGAGTGACAGAGTGACAGAGTGACAGAGTGACAGAGTGACAGAGTGACAGAGTGACAGAGTGACAGAGTGACAGAGTGACAGAGTGACAGAGTGACAGAGTGACAGAGTGACAGAGTGACAGAGAGAGAGACAGAGAGAGAGACAGAGAGAGAGACAGAGAGAGAGACAGTGAGAGAGACAGAGTGACAGTGACAGTGAGAGAGACAGAGTGACAGTGACAGTGAGAGAGACAGAGTGACAGTGACAGTGAGAGAGACAGAGTGACAGTGACAGTGAGAGAGACAGAGAGAGAGACAGAGACAGAGACAGAGAGAGACAGAGAGAGAGACAGAGAGAGAGACAGAGAGACAGAGACAGAGACAGAGACAGAGACAGAGACAGAGTGACAGAGTGACAGAGTGACAGAGACAGAGACAGAGTGACAGAGACAGAGACAGAGTGACAGAGACAGAGACAGAGTGACAGAGACAGAGACAGAGTGACAGAGACAGAGACAGAGTGACAGAGACAGAGTGACAGAGACAGAGAGAGAGAGAGAGAGAGAGAGAGACAGAGAGAGAGAGACAGAGAGAGAGAGAGAGAGAGAGAGAGAGAGAGAGAGAGAGAGAGAGAGAGAGAGAGAGAGAGAGAGAGAGAGAGAGAGAGAGAGAGAGAGAGAGAGAGAGAGAGAGAGAGAGAGAGAGAGAGAGAGAGAGAGAGAGAGAGAGAGAGAGAGAGAGAGAGAGAGAGAGAGAGAGAGAGAGAGAGACAGAGAGAGAGAGACAGAGAGAGTGACAGAGAGAGTGACAGAGAGAGAGACAGAGAGAGAGACAGAGTGACAGTGACAGAGAGAGAGACAGAGAGACAGAGAGAGAGACAGAGTGACAGTGAGAGAGACAGAGTGACAGTGAGAGAGACAGAGTGACAGTGAGAGAGACAGTGAGAGAGACAGAGACAGAGACAGAGACAGAGACAGAGACAGAGACAGAGACAGAGAGAGAGACAGAGAGAGAGACAGAGACAGAGACAGAGAGAGAGACAGAGAGAGAGACAGAGAGACAGAGACAGAGACAGAGTGACAGAGACAGAGACAGAGACAGAGTGACAGAGTGACAGAGACAGAGACAGAGTGACAGAGTGACAGAGACAGAGTGACAGAGTGACAGAGTGACAGAGACAGAGTGACAGAGTGACAGTGACAGAGTGACAGAGACAGAGTGACAGTGACAGAGTGACAGAGACAGAGTGACAGAGACAGAGTGACAGTGACAGAGTGACAGAGACAGAGTGACAGTGACAGAGACAGAGACAGTGACAGAGACAGAGACAGAGTGACAGAGACAGAGACAGAGTGACAGAGACAGAGACAGAGACAGAGACAGAGTGACAGAGTGACAGAGACAGAGACAGAGACAGAGTGACAGAGACAGAGACAGAGTGACAGAGTGACAGAGTGACAGAGACAGAGTGACAGAGACAGAGTGACAGTGACAGAGTGACAGAGACAGAGTGACAGAGACAGAGTGACAGAGACAGAGTGACAGAGACAGAGTGACAGTGACAGAGTGACAGAGACAGAGACAGAGTGACAGAGACAGAGTGACAGAGACAGAGTGACAGAGACAGAGTGACAGAGACAGAGTGACAGAGACAGAGACAGAGTGACAGAGACAGAGACAGAGTGACAGAGACAGAGACAGAGACAGAGTGACAGAGACAGAGACAGAGTGACAGAGACAGAGACAGAGTGACAGAGACAGAGACAGAGTGACAGAGACAGAGACAGAGACAGAGTGACAGAGACAGAGTGACAGAGACAGAGACAGAGTGACAGAGACAGAGTGACAGAGACAGAGACAGAGACAGAGTGACAGAGACAGAGTGACAGAGACAGAGTGACAGAGACAGAGTGACAGTGACAGAGACAGAGACAGAGTGACAGAGACAGAGTGACAGAGACAGAGTGACAGAGACAGAGTGACAGAGACAGAGTGACAGAGACAGAGTGACAGAGTGACAGAGACAGAGAGACAGAGACAGAGTGACAGAGTGACAGAGACAGAGTGACAGAGTGACAGAGTGACAGAGACAGAGTGACAGAGACAGAGACAGAGACAGTGACAGAGACAGAGACAGAGTGACAGAGACAGAGTGACAGAGACAGAGTGACAGAGACAGAGTGACAGAGACAGAGTGACAGAGACAGAGTGACAGAGTGACAGAGTGACAGAGTGACAGAGTGACAGAGTGACAGAGTGACAGAGTGACAGAGTGACAGAGTGACAGAGTGACAGTGACAGAGTGACAGTGACAAGTGACAGTGACAAGTGACAGAGAGAGAGACAGAGTGACAGAGTGACAGTGACAGTGACAGTGACAGAGACAGAGACAGAGTGACAGAGACAGAGACAGAGTGACAGAGACAGAGTGACAGAGACAGAGACAGAGACAGAGACAGAGACAGAGTGACAGAGACAGAGTGACAGAGACAGAGTGACAGAGTGACAGAGACAGAGTGACAGTGACAGAGACAGAGTGACAGTGACAGAGACAGAGACAGTGACAGAGACAGAGACAGAGTGACAGAGACAGAGTGACAGAGACAGAGTGACAGAGACAGAGTGACAGAGACAGAGTGACAGAGACAGAGTGACAGAGACAGAGTGACAGAGACAGAGTGACAGAGACAGAGACAGAGACAGAGTGACAGAGACAGAGACAGAGACAGAGACAGAGACAGAGACAGAGTGACAGAGACAGAGACAGAGTGACAGAGTGACAGAGTGACAGAGACAGTGACAGAGTGACAGAGACAGTGACAGAGACAGAGTGACAGAGACAGAGACAGAGTGACAGAGACAGAGACAGTGACAGAGACAGAGACAGAGTGACAGAGACAGAGTGACAGAGTGACAGAGTGACAGAGACAGAGTGACAGAGACAGAGACAGTGACAGAGACAGTGACAGAGACAGTGACAGAGACAGAGACAGAGACAGAGTGACAGAGACAGAGTGACAGAGACAGAGTGACAGAGTGACAGAGTGACAGAGTGACAGAGACAGAGTGACAGAGACAGAGACAGAGTGACAGAGACAGAGTGACAGTGACAGAGACACAGTGACAGAGACAGAGACAGTGACAGTGACAGAGACAGTGACAGAGACAGAGACAGAGTGACAGAGACAGAGTGACAGAGACAGAGTGACAGAGACAGAGTGACAGAGTGACAGAGTGACAGAGACAGAGACAGAGACAGAGTGACAGAGACAGAGACAGAGTGACAGAGTGACAGAGTGACAGAGTGACAGAGTGACAGAGTGACAGAGTGACAGAGTGACAGAGTGACAGAGTGACAAGTGACAGTGACAGAGTGACAAGTGACAGAGAGAGAGACAGAGTGACAGAGTGACAGTGACAGTGACAGTGACAGAGTGACAGAGTGACAGAGTGACAGAGACAGAGACAGAGACAGAGTGACAGAGACAGAGACAGAGTGACAGAGACAGAGACAGAGACAGAGACAGAGACAGAGTGACAGAGACAGAGTGACAGAGACAGAGTGACAGAGACAGAGTGACAGAGACAGAGTGACAGAGACAGAGTGACAGAGACAGAGACAGAGACAGAGTGACAGAGACAGAGACAGAGACAGAGACAGAGTGACAGAGACAGAGACAGAGTGACAGAGTGACAGAGTGACAGAGACAGTGACAGAGTGACAGAGACAGTGACAGAGACAGAGACAGAGTGACAGAGACAGAGACAGAGTGACAGAGACAGAGACAGTGACAGAGACAGAGACAGAGTGACAGAGACAGAGTGACAGAGACAGAGTGACAGAGTGACAGAGTGACAGAGACAGAGACAGAGTGACAGAGTGACAGAGTGACAGAGTGACAGAGACAGTGACAGAGACAGAGACAGAGTGACAGAGACAGTGACAGAGACAGAGACAGAGTGACAGAGACAGAGTGACAGTGACAGAGACAGAGTGACAGAGACAGAGTGACAGTGACAGAGACAGAGACAGTGACAGAGTGACAGAGTGACAGAGTGACAGAGTGACAGAGTGACAGAGTGACAGAGACAGAGTGACAGAGTGACAGAGTGACAGAGTGACAGAGTGACAGAGTGACAGAGTGACAGAGTGACAGAGTGACAGTGACAGTGACAGAGTGACAGAGTGACAGAGTGACAGAGTGACAGAGTGACAGAGTGACAGAGTGACAGAGTGACAGTGACAGTGACAGAGTGACAGTGACAGAGTGACAGTGACAAGTGACAGAGAGAGAGACAGAGTGACAGAGTGACAGTGACAGTGACAGTGACAGAGTGACAGAGTGACAGAGACAGAGACAGAGACAGAGTGACAGAGACAGAGACAGAGTGACAGAGACAGAGACAGAGACAGAGACAGAGACAGAGTGACAGAGACAGAGTGACAGAGACAGAGTGACAGAGACAGAGACAGAGTGACAGAGTGACAGAGTGACAGAGACAGAGTGACAGTGACAGAGACAGAGTGACAGTGACAGAGACAGAGACAGTGACAGAGACAGAGACAGAGTGACAGAGACAGAGTGACAGAGACAGAGTGACAGAGACAGAGTGACAGAGACAGAGTGACAGAGACAGAGTGACAGAGACAGAGTGACAGAGACAGAGTGACAGAGACAGAGTGACAGAGACAGAGACAGAGACAGAGTGACAGAGACAGAGACAGAGACAGAGACAGAGTGACAGAGACAGAGACAGAGTGACAGAGTGACAGAGTGACAGAGACAGTGACAGAGTGACAGAGACAGTGACAGAGACAGAGTGACAGAGACAGAGACAGAGTGACAGAGACAGAGACAGTGACAGAGACAGAGACAGAGTGACAGAGACAGAGTGACAGAGTGACAGAGTGACAGAGTGACAGAGTGACAGAGACAGAGTGACAGAGTGACAGAGTGACAGAGTGACAGAGACAGAGACAGAGACAGAGTGACAGAGAGAGAGTGACAGAGTGACAGAGTGACAGAGACAGAGTGACAGAGACAGAGTGACAGAGTGACAGAGTGACAGAGACAGAGTGACAGAGTGACAGAGTGACAGAGTGACAGAGTGACAGAGTGACAGAGTGACAGAGTGACAGAGTGACAGAGACAGAGACAGAGTGACAGAGTGACAGAGTGACAGTGACAGTGACAGAGTGACAGTGACAGAGTGACAGTGACAGAGTGACAGAGTGACAAGTGACAGAGAGAGAGACAGAGTGACAGAGTGACAGTGACAGTGACAGTGACAGAGTGACAGAGACAGAGTGACAGAGAC
>NW_026601840.1:12500-32892 GCF_029448725.1 Salvelinus fontinalis
TACTTCACTGGCTTTACTGGCAATGTTAACATATGTTTCCCATACCAATACAGAGCAATGTTAACATATGTTTCACATACAGAGCAATGTTAACATATGTTTCCCATACAGAGCAATGTTAACATATGTTTCCCATACAGAGCAATGTTAACATATGTTTCCCATACAGAGCAATGTTAACATATGTTTCCCATATAGAGCAATGTTAACATATGTTTCCCATACAGAGCAATGTTAACATATGTTTCCCATAAAGAGCAATGTTAACACATGTTTCCCTTACCAATACAGAGCAATGTTAACATATGTTTCCCATGCCAATACAGAGCAATGTTAACATATGTTTCCCATAAAGAGCAATGTTAACATATGTTTCCCATACAGAGCAATGTTAACATATGTTTCCCATACAGAGCAATGTTAACATATGTTTCCCATACCAATACAGAGCAATGTTAACATATGTTTCCCATAAAGAGCAATGTTAACATATGTTTCCCATACAGAGCAATGTTACCATATGTTTCCCATTGCAATACAGAGCAATGTTAACATATGTTTCCCATACCAATACAGAGCAATGTTAACATATGTTTCCCATACCAATACAGAGCAATGTTAACATATGTTTCCCATACCAATACAGAGCAATGTTAACATATGTTTCCCATACCAATACAGAGCAATGTTAACATATGTTTCCCATACCAATACAGAGCAATGTTAACATATGTTTCCCATACAGAGCAATGTTAACATATGTTTCCCATACCAATACAGAGCAATGTTAACATATGTTTCCCATGAAGAGCAATGTTAACATATGATTCCATACAAATACAGAGCAATGTTAACATATGCTTCCCATACAGAGCAATGTTAACATATGTTTCCCATACAGAGCAATGTTAACATATGTTTCCCATTAAGGCAATGTTAACATATGTTTCCCATACCGAGCAATGTTAACATATGTTTCCCATACAGGGCAATGTTAACATATGTTTCCCATACAGAGCAATGTTAACATATGTTTCCCATACCAATACAGAGCAATGTTAACATATGTTTCCCAAAACAGAGCAATGTTAACATATGTTTCACATACAGAGCAATGTTAACATATGTTTCCCATGCCAATACAGAGCAATGTTAACATATGTCTCCCATACAGAGCAATGTTAACATATGTTTCCCATAAAGAGCAATGTTAACATATGTTTCCCATACAGAGCAATGTTAACATATGTTTCCCATACAGAGCAATGTTAACATATGTTTCCCATACAGAGCAATGTTAACATATGTTTCCCATACAGGGCAATGTTAACATATGTTTCCCATACAGGGCAATGTTAACATATGTTTCCCATACAGGGCAATGTTAACATATGTTTCCCATACAGAGCAATGTTAACATATGTTTCCCATACAGGGCAATGTTAACATATGTTTCCCATACAGGGCAATGTTAACATATGTTTCCCATGCCAATACAGAGCAATGTTAACATATGTTTCCCATTAAGAGCAATGTTAACATATGTTTCCCATACCAATACAGAGCAATGTTAACATATGTTTCCCATTAAGAGCAATGTTAACATATGTTTCCCATGCTAATACAGAGCAATGTTAACATATGTTTCCCATACAGAGCAATGTTAACATATGTTTCCCATACAGAGCAATGCTAACATATGTTTCCCATGCTAATACAGAGCAATGTTAACATATGTTTCCCATACAGAGCAATGCTAACATATGTTTCCCATGCTAATACAGAGCAATGTTAACATATGTTTCCCATACAGAGCAATGTTAACATATGTTTCCCATACCAATACAGAGCAATGTTAACATATGTTTCCCATACAGAGCAATGCTAACATATGTTTCCCATACAGAGCAATGTTAACATATGTTTCCCATACCAATATGGAGCAATGTTAACATATGTTTCCCATACCAATACAGAGCAATGTTAACATATGTTTCCCATACAGAGCAATGTTAACATTTGTTTCCCATACAGAGCAATGCTAACATATGTTTCCCATAAAGAGCAATGTTAACATATGTTTCCCATACAGAGCAATGTTAACATATGTTTCCCATACAGAGCAATGCTAACATATGTTTCCCATAAAGAGCAATGTTAACATATGTTTCCCATACCAATACAGAGCAATGTTAACATATGTTTCCCAGACCAATACAGAGCAATGTTAACATATGTTTCCCATACAGAGCAATGTTAACATATGTTTCCCATACAGAGCAATGTTAACATATGTTTCCCATAAAGATCAATGTTAACATATATTTCCCATGCTAATACAGAGCAATGTTAACATATGTTTCCCATACAGAGCAATGTTAACATATGTTTCCCATACCAATACAGAGCAATGTTAACATACGTTTCCCATACAGAGCAATGTTAACATATGTTTCCCATACAGAGCAATGTTAACATATGTTTCCCATATCAATACAGAGCAATGTTAACATATGTTTCCCATACAGAGCAATGTTAACATATGTTTCCCATACAGAGCAATGCTAACATATGTTTCCCATACAGAGCAATGTTAACATATGTTTCCCATACCAATACAGAGCAATGTTAACATATGTTTCCCATACCAATACAGAGCAATGTTAACATATGTTTCCCATACAGAGCAATGTTAACATATGTTTCCCATACAGAGCAATGCTAACATATGTTTCCCATAAAGAGCAATGTTAACATATGTTTCCCATACAAATACAGAGCAATGTTAACATATGTTTCCCATACAGAGCAATGCTAACATATGTTTCCCATACAGAGCAATGTTAACATATGTTTCCCATACAGAGCAATGTTAACATATGTTTCCCATACCAATACAGAGCAATGTTAACATATGTTTCCCATACAGGGCAATGTTAACATATGTTTCCCATACAGGGCAATGTTAACATATGTTTCCCATACAGAGCAATGTTAACATATGTTTCCCATACAGGGCAATGTTAACATATGTTTCCCATACAGGGCAATGTTAACATATGTTTCCCATGCCAATACAGAGCAATGTTAACATATGTTTCCCATAAAGAGCAATGTTAACATATGTTTCCCATGTCAATACAGAGCAATGTTAACATATGTTTCCCATGTCAATACAGAGCAATGTTAACATATGTTTCCCATGTCAATACAGAGCAATGTTAACATATGTTTCCCATAAAGAGCAATGTTAACATATGTTTCCCATACCAATACAGAGCAATGTTAACATATGTTTCCCATACAGAGCAATGTTAACATATGTTTCCCATACCAATACAGAGCAATGTTAACATATGTGTAACGGCGGTCCTCCTCCTCTTCGACCGAAAAGGAGGAGTATTGAGGGAACCAAGGCGCAGCGAAGTTTGAACACATATTTATTTAAACGAAAACACAAACTTGATTAAACTAACAAAACAACAAACGGTGTAGACAGACCTAAACGACGAACTTACATAAAACAAGTAGAACGCATGAATAGGACAATTAGACTACACAAACCAAACAAACCGTAACAGTCCCGTATGGTGCAAACAATTACACAGACACGGAAGACAATCACCCACCACGAACACTGTGACAACGCCTAGCTAAATATGACTCTTAATTAGAGGAAAACGCCAAACACCTGCCTCTAATTAAGAGCCATACCAGGCAACCCAAAACCAACACAGAAACAGAAAACATAGAATGCCCACCCAACCTCACGTCCTGACCAACTAACACACATAACAAACTAACATAAATAGGTCAGGAACGTGACATAACCCCCCCCATAAGGTGCGAACTCCGGGCGCACCAGCACAAAGTCTAGGGGAGGGTCTGGGTGGGCATCTGACCACGGTGGTGGCTCAGGCTCCGGGCGAGGTCCCCACCCCACCATAGTCAATCCCAACCTCCATCTACCCCTAAAAATGTCCACCCATATCCCACAAAATCCTCTTTGTAACATCCATGACAGGGACAGCACCAAGACAGAGGGATAAATCAAGACAGAGGGATAGATAAGAATAAAGAGGTAGATCAAGAAAGAGAGGGAGATCATAATAGAGGGGCAACTCCGGACTGAAAGGCAGCTCCGGACAGAGAGACAGCTCTGGACTGAGGGGCAGTTCTGGGTATATAGCCATTTCTGGCTGAAGGGCAGCTCCTGGCTGACTGACGAATCTGGACGCTCATGGCAGGCTGACGGCTCTCGACGCTCATGGCTGGCTGACGGCTCTCGACGCTCATGGCAGGCTGACGGCTCTCGACGCTCATGGCAGGCTGACGGCTCTCGACGCTCATGGCAGGCTGACGGCTCTCGACGCTCATGGCAGGCTGACGGCTCTCGACGCTCATGGCAGGCTGACGGCTCTCGACGCTCATGGCAGGCTGACGGCTCTCGACGCTCATGGCAGGCTGACGGCTCTCGACGCTCATGGCTGGCTGGCGGCTCTGCCAGATCCTGTCTGGTTGGCGGCTCTGGCAGATCCTGTCTGGTTGGCGGCTCTGGCAGATCCTGTCTGGTTGGCGGCTCTGGCAGATCCTGTCTGGTTGGCAGCTCTGGCAGATCCTGTCTGGGGGACGGCTCTAGCGGCTCCTGTCTGGCGGACGGCTCTAGCGGCTCCTGTCTGGCGGACGGCTCTAGCGGCTCCTGTCTGGCGGACGGCTCTAGCGGCTCCTGTCTGGCGGACGGCTCTAGCGGCTCCTGTCTGGCGGACGGCTCTGTAGGCTCATGGCAGACGGGCGGCTTTGCAGGCTCATGGCAGACGGGCGGCTTTGCAGGCTCATGGCAGACGGATGGCTCAGACGGCGCTGGGGAGACGGATGGCTCAGACGGCGCTGGGGAGACGGATGGCTCAGATGGCGCTGGGGAGACGGATGGCTCAGATGGCGCTGGGGAGACGGATGGCTCAGATGGCGCTGGGGAGACGGATGGCTCTGGCCGGATAAGGCGCACTGTAGACCTGGTGCGTGGTGCCGGAACTGGAGGCACCGGGCTAAGGACACGCACCTTCATACTAGTGCGGGGAGCAGGGACAGGGCACACTGTACTCTCAAAGCCCACTCTATACCTGGTGCGTAGTACCGGCACTGGTGACACCGGGCTGAGGACAAGCACATCAGGATTAGTAGGGGGAGAAGAAACAGTGTGTACAGGGCTCTGGAGACGCACAGGAGGCTTAGTGCGTGGTGCCGGAACTGGAGGCACCAAACTGGATACACGCACTACAGGGAGAGTGCGTGGAGGAGGAACTGGGCTCAGGAGACGCACTGGTAGCCTAGTGCGTAGTGTAGGCACTGTAGGTACTAGGCTGGGGCGGGGAGGTGGCGCCGGAAATACCGGACCGTGGAGGCGTACTGGCACTCTTGAGCATTGAGCCTGCCCAACCTTACCTGGTTGAATGCTCCCGGTCGCCCAACCAGTGCGGGGAGGTGGAATAACCCGCACCGGCCTATGTAGGCGAACCGGGGAAACCATGCGTAAGGCAGGTGCCATGTATGCCGGCCCGAGGAGACGCACTGGAGACCAGACGCGTTGAGCCGGCCTCATGACACCTGGCTCAATACCCAATCTAGCCCTACCAGTGCGGGGAGGTGGAATAACCCGCACTGGGCTGTGCACTCGTACAGGAGACACCGTGCGCTCTACTGCGTAACACGGCACCTGCCCGTACTCCCGCTCTCCACGGTAAGCCTGGGAAGTGGGCGCAGGTCTCCTACTTGCCCTTGGCCCACTACCTCTTAGCCCCCCCCCAAGAAATTTTTGGGTGTTACTCACGGGCTTTTTGGGCTTCCGTGCCAGACGCGTTCCCTCATAACTCCGGTTCCTCTCTCCGGTAGCCTCTGCTCTCCTCAGTGCCTCCAGCTGTTCCCATGGGAGGCGATCCCTACCAGCCAGGATCTCCTCCCATGTGTAGCAACCTTTCCCGTCCAATATATCGTCCCAAGTCCATACCTCCTTCTTTTCCTGTCCCTTATTCCGTTTACTCCGCTGCTTGGCTCTGGATTGGTGGGTGATTCTGTAACGGCGGTCCTCCTCCTCTTCGACCGAAAAGGAGGAGTATTGAGGGAACCAAGGCGCAGCGAAGTTTGAACACATATTTATTTAAACGAAAACACGAACTTGATTAATTCTTGAGAATACAGGGGGTGCTGTTTTCGCATTAGCATAATTGCCTCTACAGATTAAACTGCCTCTTATTCAATTATTGCTGTTACTATATGCATATAACCATATACCATTGGATAGAAAACAAGCTATGGTTTCTAAATCCGTTTCAATTTTGTCTCTGAGTGAAACACAGGTCATTTGACAGCACTTTCCCTGAGCCAGAAGAAGATTGCAAGATGTGTATGCTCGCTTCAACGCTCTGCCTATATATGGTCACGCCACCTATGACCCGAAACACACTTCATTCGTCTTCCTCTGGGTGTCAGGAAGACTTCAGAGGAGAAATTTTTTGTTTATCTTGTACTGACGTGAAATAAGACCTATTTCTTTAGCGTGACCGACAACTTCCGGTTTTCTGAAACGCGCGTTTTAGAGATGCCATTGTCTTTTGTTATGCTGACGTTACGGATGAAAACTATCTCCGTCTCGAAGTTTGTTTGATACATGTGACCATATCATCGTAATGTATGTTTTTTCAATATAGTTTAATCAGATTATTTGAATTTTTTCGGGAGTTTTGCCGTGTTCCGTTCTGTGAGTTTTTTAACTTTGGACAGGGACCGTGCCAGTCGACCAGTACCCAGGCTAAATGAAGAGGGGAGGTTGCCATTGTGAATGGATTGAACGACTCATCAGGACTAAGGACACCTTGATCAACATTCTGATGAAAGATCAGCAATAGTAAGACCCAATTTACGATGTTATTTCATATATCTGTCGTGCATGTGAACTGGTCGGGCGCGCTCAGTTGGTTCTGGCTGGCGTGGTTATGCTAATTTAGCGCTACATTTTGTTTTCGCTATAAAACATTTCATAAATCTGAAATATTGTTTGGATTCACCAGATGTTGGGCTTTCAATATCTGTACGCTGTGTATTTTTTCTGAAATGTTTTAAGACAAGTAATTAGTTATATAACGTTGGTCTCTGTAATTGTTCTAGCTGCATCAGCACTATATCAGATTGCAGCTGCAATGTAGAACTGTGATTTATACCTGAAAAATGCACATTTAAAAAAAAAAAACTATGCTATACCATAAATATGTTATCAGACTGTCATCTTATGAATTTGTTTGTTGGTTAGTGGCTATCAATATCTTAGTTTAGCCGAATTGGTGATAGCACCTGATGGAGTAAGAAACTGTTGGAGTAAGAAAATGGTGTCTTTTGCTAACGTGTTTAGCTAATAGATTTACATATTGTGTCTTCCCTGTAAAACATTTAAAAAATCTGAAATGGTGGTTTTATTCACAAGATCTGTGTCTTTCATTGGGTGTCTTGGACTTGTGATTTAATGATATTTAGATGCTACTATTTAATTGTGACGCTATGCTAGCGATGCTAATCAGTGTGGGGGGTGTGGGGGGTGCTCCCGGATCCGGGTTAGGTACTCTGTAGAGGTTTTAAACTAACAAAACAACAAACGGTGTAGACAGACCTAAACGACGAACTTACATAAAACAAGTAGAACGCATGAATAGGACAATTAGACTACACAAACCGAACAAACCGTAACAGTCCCGTATGGTGCAAACAATTACACAGACACGGAAGACAATCACCCACCACGAACACTGTGACAACGCCTACCTAAATATGACTCTTAATTAGAGGAACGCCAAACACCTGCCTCTAATTAAGAGCCATACCAGGCAACCCAAAACCAACACAGAAACAGAAAACATAGAATGCCCACCCAACCTCACGTCCTGACCAACTAACACACATAACAAACTAACATAAATAGGTCAGGAACGTGACAATATGTTTCCCATAAAGAGCAATGTTAACATATGTTTCCCATACAGAGCAATGTTAACATATGTTTCCCATACAGGGCAATGTTAACATATGTTTCCCATACCAATACAGAGCAATGTTAACATATGTTTCCCATACAGAGCAATGTTAACATATGTTTCCCATACAGGGCAATGTTAACATATGTTTCCCATACCAATACAGAGCAATGTTAACATATGTTTCCCATACAGAGCAATGCTAACATATGTTTCCCATACAGAGCAATGTTAACATATGTTTCCCATACCAATACAGAGCAATGTTAACATATGTTTCCCATACAGAGCAATGCTAACATATGTTTCCCATACAGAGCAATGTTAACATATGTTTCCCATACAGAGCAATGTTAACATATGTTTATCATACCAGTACAGAGCAATGTTAACATATGTTTCCCATAAAGAGCAATGTTAACATATGTTTCCCATACCAATACAGGGCAATGTTAACATATGTTTCCCATGCCAATACAGAGCAATGTTAACATATGTTTCCCATTCAGAGCAATGTTAACATATGTTTCCCATACCAATACAGAGCAATGTTAACATATGTTTCCCATACCAATACAGAGAAATGTTAACATATGTTTCCCATACCAATACAGAGCAATGTTAACATATGTTTCCCATACAGAGCAATGTTAACATAGGTTTCCCATACAGAGCAATGCTAACATATGTTTCCCATAAAGAGCAATGTTAACATATGTTTCCCATACCAATACAGAGCAATGTTAACATATGTTTCCCATACCAATACATAGCAATGTTAACATATGTTTCCCATACAGAGCAATGTTAACATATGTGTCCCATACAGAGCAATGTTAACATATGTTTCCCATACCAATACAGAGCAATGTTAACATATGTTTCCCATAAAGAGCAATGTTAACATATGTTTCCCATACCAATACAGAGCAATGTTAACATATGTTTCCCTTACCAATACAGAGCAATGTTAACATATGTTTCCCATACCAATACAGAGCAATGTTAACATATGTTTCCCATACCAATACAGAGCAATGTTAACATATGTTTCCCTTACCAATACAGAGCAATGTTAACATATGTTTCCCATACCAATACATAGCAATGTTAACATATGTTTCCCATACCAAAACAGAGCAATGTTAACATATGTTTCCCATACCAATACAGAGCAATGTTAACATATGTTTCCCATAAAGAGCAATGTTAACATATGTTTCCCATATAGAGCAATGTTAACATATGTTTCCCATACAGAGCAATGTTAACATATGTTTCCCATATAGAGCAATGTTAACATATGTTTCCCATATAGAGCAATGTTAACATATGTTTCCCATACAGAGCAATGTTAACATATGTTTCCCATACCAATACAGAGCAATGTTAACATATGTTTCCCATACCAATACAGAGCCATGTTAACATATGTTTCCCATACAGAGCAATGTTAACATATGTTTCCCATACCATTACAGAGCAATGTTAACATATGTTTCCCATACAGAGCAATGTTAACATATGTTTCCCATACCAATACAGAGTAATGTTAACATATGTTTCCCATACAGAGCAATGTTAACATATGTTTCCCATACAGAGCAATGTTAACATATGTTTCCCATAAAGAGCAATGTTAACATATGTTTCCCATACCAATACAGAGCAATGTTAACATATGTTTCCCATACCAATACAGAGCAATGTTAACATATGTTTCCCATACCAATACAGAGCAATGTTAACATATTTTCCCATACAGAGCAATGCTAACATATGTTTCCCATACAGAGCAATGTTAACATATGTTTCCCATACAGAGCAATGTTAACATATGTTTCCCATACCAATACAGAGCAATGTTAACATATGTTTCCCATACAGAGCAATGTTAACATATGTTTCCCATACCAATACAGAGCAATGTTAACATATGTTTCCCATACAGAGCAATGCTAACATATGTTTCCCAAACAGAGCAATGTTAACATATGTTTCCCATACCAATATGGAGCAATGTTAACATATGTTTCCCATACCAATACAGAGCAATGTTAACATATGTTTCCCATACAGAGCAATGTTAACATATGTTTCCCATACAGAGCAATGCTAACATTTGTTTCCCATAAAGAGCAATGTTAACATATGTTTCCCATACCAATACAGAGCAATGTTAACATATGTTTACCATACCAATACAGAGCAATGTTAACATATGTTTCCCATACAGAGCAATGCTAACATATGTTTCCCATACAGAGCAATGTTAACATATGTTTCCCATACCAATACAGAGCAATGTTAACATATGTTTCCCATACAGAGCAATGTTAACATATGTTTCCCATACCAATACAGAGCAATGTTAACATATGTTTCCCATACCAATAAAGCCCCTTAAATTGAAAGTCCCATATTCTCCTGCCACTCCTCTCTGGCGTACGACACAGAATACTAACCGGTCTTGGGATTCATCGTTACACCTGGCACTCATCGTTATGATTCACACCTGGACTTCATTACCTTCATCATGTCCTACCCTTTATGTCACTCCCGTAGATTTTCTCAGCAGTTGGTGTAGTTATTTTGCTTCTCCTTATGTAAATGTCTCGTTATTGGTTTTGCTGTTTTATTAAACGTTTCACCTGCACCTGCTTCCCGACTCACAGCTCCGTTATTACATTGAATTGAGAGAGAGAAAAACCACACGACTAACAACATTGGACACTTTATGGAACACAAAATCTTCAGTGTCACATCCTGGAATATCCAAAGCCTGATGTCATCTGCTTTAGGCCCAAAGAAATCGGAAATACAGACATTGTCATCCAACAAGGAACATGGTATAGAGGAGACGGACCCACTGGTTGCCCTCTAGGTTACAGAGAGCTGGTAGTCCCATCCACCACACTACCAGGTGTGAAACAGGGAAGAGACTCAGGGGGTTTGCTCATTTGATATAGAGCAGAACTAACCCACTCTATTAAATTAATTAAAACAGGAGCATTTTACATTTGCTTAGAAATTCTAAAGGAAATCTTATTCACAGAGAAAAATGTCCTCCTGTGTATTACATATACCCCCCCCCCCCACTAGAATCCCCATACTTTAACGAAGACTGATTCCCCATCCTAGAGGGGGAGATCAACCATTTCCAGGCCCAGGGAGATGTACTAGTCTGTGGAGACCTAAATGCCAGAACTGGACAAGAACCTGACACCCTCAGCACACAGGCGGACAAACACATGCCTGGAGGTGACAGCATTCCATCCCCCATATGCCCCCCTCGGCACAACTACGACAACATAACCAATAAAAATGGGTCACAGCTCTTGCAGTTCTGTATGTACATAGTCAATGGTAGGCTTCGAGGGGACTTATATGGTAGGTACACCTATAGCTCATCTCTTGGCAGTAGTACTGTAGACTACTTTATCACTGACCTCAACCCAGAGTCCTATGGTAGGTACACCTATAGCTCATCTCTTGGCAGTAGTACTGTAGACTACTTTATCACCGACCTCAACCCAGAGTCTCTCAGAGTTCACAGTCAGCCCACTGACACCCCTATCAGACCACAGCAAAATCACAGTCTACCTGAACATAGCAATACTCAATCATGAGACATCAAAGTCAAAGGAACTGAATAATATTAAGAAATGCTATAGATGGAAGGAATGTAGTGTGGAAACCTAACAAAAAACAATTAGGAAACAATTCATTCAATCCCTTTTAGACAACTTCCTGAACAAAAGGTTCCATTGTAAAAGTGAAGGTGTAAACTTAGCAGTAGAAAACCTAAACAGTATATTTGATCTCTCAGGTTCCCTGTCAAATCTAAAAATGTCAAGCAGACAACCAAAGAAAATTAACAACAATAACAAATAGGTTGATGAAGAATGTAAAATCCCATGAAAGAATTTGAGAAACGTATCCAACCAAAAACATAGAGACCCAGAAAACCTGAGCATACTATGTATTTGAAGTATTGGAAAACACTAGACAAACAACACAAAGAATTATCTATCCAAAATGGAGATGTAAACCACTTCTCCAATCATTTTAGCTCTATAACAAAGAACAAACAGCAAAAACATATACATGATCAAATACACATTTTAGAATAAGCTATTAATGACTACCAGAACCAACTGGATTCTGCAATTACCTTGAATGAACAACAGGACAAAATAAAAACCCTCCAACCCAAAATTCCAATTGGCTATACTTAAATTCTTTAACATCATCCTCAGCTCTGGCATCTTCCCTAACATTTGGAACCAAGGACTGATTCCCCCAAACCACAAAAGCGGAGACATATTAGAACCCAATAACTACCGTGGGATATGCGTCAACAGCAACCTTGGGAAAATTCTCTGCATTATCATTAACAGCAGACTCGTACATTTCCTCAGTGAAAACAATGTACTGAGCAAATGTCAAATTGGATTTTTAACAAATTACCGTATGACAGACCACGTATTCACCCTGCACACCCTAATTGACAAACAAACAAACCAAACAAAGGCCTAAGTTTTCTCAGGCTTTGTTGATTTCAAAAACGCTTTTGACTCAATTTGGCATGAGGGTCTGCTATACAAATGGATGGATAGTGATGTTGGGGGAAAAACATAAAACATAATAAAATATATGTACACAAACAACAAGTGTGCAGTTAAAAACACACACTTTTCTCCCCACCGGGCCGTGGGATGTGACAGAGATGAGACAGAGATGAGACAGAGATGAGACAGAGATGAGACAGGGATGAGACAGAGATGAGACAGAGATGAGACAGGGATGAGACAGAGATGAGACAGAGATGAGACAGAGATGAGACAGAGATGAGACAGGGATGAGACAGGGATGAGACAGAGATGAGACAGAGATGAGACAGAGATGAGACAGGGATGAGACAGGGATGAGACAGGGATGAGACAGAGATGAGACAGGGATGAGACAGGGATGAGACAGAGATGAGACAGAGATGAGACAGAGATGAGACAGAGATGAGACAGGGATGAGACAGGGATGAGACAGAGATGAGACAGAGATGAGACAGAGATGAGACAGGGATGAGACAGGGATGAGACAGGGATGAGACAGGGATGAGACAGAGATGAGACAGAGATGAGACAGAGATGAGACAGGGATGCAGCCTAAACCTCTTCTATATATAATGTCAACAAATTGGCGAGGGCACTAGAACAGTCTGCAGCACCCGGCCTCCCCTACTAGAATCTACTATTTCCTGATGATCTGGTGCTTCTGTCACCAACCAACGAGGGCCTACAGCAGCACCTAGGTCTTCTGCACAGATTCTGCCAGACCTGGGCCCTGACAGTAAATCTCAGTAAGACAAAAATAATGGTGTTCCAAAAAAGGTCCAGTCGCCAGGACCACAAATACAAATTCCATCTAGACACCGTTGCACTAGATCACACAAAACCTTGGCCTAAACATCAGTGCCACATGTAACTTCCACAAAGCTGTGAATGAGCTGATAGACAAGACAAGAAGAGCATTCTATGCCTTCAAAAGGAACATACAATTCAACATAGCAATTAGGATCTGGCAAAAATACTTTAATCACTTATAGAAACCATTGCCCTTTATAGTTGTGAGGTCTGGGGTCCGCTCACCAACCAAGAATTCAAAAGATTAAGACTCTGCATGTAGAATTCTGCAATAATATCCTCTGTGTAAATCATAAAACATCAAATAATGCAGGCAGAGCAGAATTAGGCCGATTCCCACTAATTATCAAAATCTGGAAAATAGCCGTTAAATTCTACAACCACCTAAAAGGAAGCGATTCCCAAACGTTCCATAACAAAGCCATCTCCTACAGAGAGATGAACCTGGAGAAGAGTCCCCTAAGCACAGCACCGCTGGTGTAGTGGTATAATTAAAGATTCCCATTCATTTGACCTGGGTTCGATTTTCCAAGCAGCATACTTCTTCGGGCGACAGGTAGCCTAGTGGTTAGAGTGTTGGGCCAATAACCGAAAGGTTGCTAGATCGAATCTCCGAGCTGACAAGGTAAAAATCTGTTGTTCTGCCCCTGAATAAGGCAGTTAACCCACTGTTCCTAGGCTGTCATTGTAAATAAGAATTTGTTCTCAACTGACTTGCCTAGTTCAAAAAAGGTTACAAAAAATGTTTTTAAGCAAGCTGGTCCTGGGGCTCTGTTCACAAACACAAACAGACCCCACAGAGCCCCAGGACAGCAACACAATTAGACCCAACCAAATCATGAGAAAACAAAAAGATAATTAATTGACACATTGGAAAGAATTAACAAAAAAACAGAGCAAACTAGAATGCTTTTTGCCCCTAAACAGAGAGTACACTGTGTCAGAATACCTGACCACTGTGACTGACCCAAACATCAGGAACGCTTTGACTATGTAGACTCAGTGAGCATAGCCTTGCTATTGAGAAAGGCCGCTGTAGGCAGACCTGGCTCTCAAGAGAAGACAGCCTATGTGAGCATTTATTTTATTTGAACCTTTATAAAAAAAATCTTATTTAAAATGACAGCCTACGAACAGTCGGTTAACTGCCTTGTTCAAGGGCAGAATTTGCCATGATGCCATCAATTGGTTCCCAAATACACAACAACAGACAGCACCCACATCTCCATTAAAGCACCGTACCAAAACCAGTTCAACTGTGTAAACAGAAAGTCGCAGTTGATTCCATGGTACAGGGTGTGTGAGTTGATATATAAAACAACGCTAGATTCAAGACTTTGTACTTTTCAGCTAAAATTATTATATAGAATTCTTGCCACCAACAAAATGTTGAATATTTGGGGGATAAAATCATCGAAGCTCTGCAGGTTTTGTTGTGAGGATACAGAATCAATAGACAATTTATTTTGGTATTGCCCCAGGTAGCCTGTTTCTGGTCTCAGGTTCAGGAATGGCTGAAAATGCATAGCATTGATCTAAAATTGACCCTAGAAATAGTACTGTTAGGAGATCTGGAGAGACCAGGTCAGTCAATTACTAATATACTAATACTCTTAGTTAAAGTATTTATCTTCAACTCACAATCTGTGGATTCTATTCGATTAGATAGATTGAATATGTATGTTAAACATCACCACATAGTTGAAATATATATGGTGCGTAGAAACACGAAGTGGGTGGCCAGCAGAGATAGATGGGATGGGCTGAGGGAAGCTGAGGGTGGCCAGCAGAGATAGATGGGATGGGCTGAGGGAAGCTGAGGGTTGCCAGCAGAGATAGATGGGATGGGCTGAGGGAGTCTGAGGGAGGCCAGCAGAGATAGATGGGATGGGCTGAGGGAAGCTGAGGGTTGCCAGCAGAGATAGATGGGATGGGCTGAGGGAAGCTGAGGGTTGCCAGCAGAGATAGATGGGATGGGCTGAGGGAAGCTGAGGGTTGCCAGCAGAGATAGATGGGATGGGCTGAGGGAAGCTGAGAGTGGCCAGCAGAGATAGATGGGATGGGCTGAGGGAAGCTGAGGGTTGCCAGCAGAGATAGATGGGATGGGCTGAGGGAAGCTGAGGGTGGCCAGCAGAGATAGATGGGATGGGCTGAGGGAAGCTGAGGGTTGCCAGCAGAGATAGATGGGATGGGCTGAGGGAAGCTGAGAGTGGCCAGCAGAGATAGATGGGATGGGCTGAGGGAGTCTGAGGGTTGGGATGTGGAATTAGAGACAAGAGGGAGTGGAGTTGCTGTGTGAGAGAGAGAATGATGGTCAAAGATAAAGGGGGAATAAAGTTAAAATAAAACATAATAAAAGTACATTTGAATGACACTGAGGTGTTTTTACAGCTAATGCCGGTTTGTTTGAGGCTGAGGCCATGCAAGATGTCTGTACACATGCATATACACACACTCATACAAATGCACCCATATGCACCTACACGGATACACACTCATACAAATGCACCCATATGCACCTACACGGACACACACTCATACAAATGCACCCATATGCACCTACACGGATACACACTCATACAAATGCACCCATATGCACCTACACGGACACACACTCATACAAATGCACCCATATGCACCTACACGGACACACACTCATACAAATGCACCCATATGCACCTACACGGACACACACTCATACAAATGCACCCATATGCACCTACACGGACACACACTCATACAAATGCACCCATATGCACCTACACGGACACACACTCATACAAATGCACCCATATGCACCTACACGGACACACACATGTAAATAGTGTCATACATGCACACAAACATATTCAGTTGACCTTGCTGTTGTCGTGTCTTTGCTATCGTTAAATTGAAGACATAGTTTTTATCAAAGATTCCTGTAATTAGGGATTACGCGATCACTTGAGTAATAACGTAACTAATTAACTATGAATTCGAGGGCACCAGGGAAAGTTATTAGATTACAAAGTTAGAATTTCCCAATATAACCTTTCTGTCACGTTCCTGACCTATTTATGTTAGTTTTTGTGTGTTAGTTGGTCAGGACGTGAGGTTGGGTGGGCATTCTATGTTATCTGTTTCTATGTTGGTTTTGGTTTGCCTGGTATGGCTCTTGATTAGAGGCAGGTGGTTTGCGTTTCCCTCTAATTAAGAGTCATATTTAGGTAGGGCATTCTCACTGTTTGTTTGTGGGTGATTGTCTCCTGTGATGTCTTCGTTGTGTTCGATGTTATTCACTCTCGGGGCTGTTTGGCTGTTCGTACGTTTCGATGTAACGTTCCTGTTCGTGAGTTTACGTTTGTCGATGTAAGTTTATGTTCAGGTTCCGTTCGTTACGTTTTGTTATTTTGTGTAAGTTTTGAAAGTGTTTTGTTTTGTTTAGTGGCCGTCGTATTTGTAATAAAGATGGCTTATTTCCCTGACTCCGCATTTTGGTCTGAAGATCCTTCTCTCCTCACCTCATCTGAGGATGAGGAAAGCGACAGCCATTACACTTTCAGATATTTTCATATCTGATCAATAGTCCTCTAATTAATGATTTATTTACTTTACCTCACGTTAGTCTCATTCCAAACGTCGTAAATTGTTGATTATCTGCACGAACCCAGTCTTCACCATGAGTCATCCATACATCAATTGTCTTAAATCATTTATTTATTACTTACTAATTAATTCACAGAAATGCATAAACAAACAAACAAACTTAAAATAGTTACATGAAATTATAGGAGAAATATGCCCTAGTGGGCTGAACCGGCATAGCTTGTTAGACGAATGGAAAATGGCGGTTCGACTAATAATTCACTACAGAGTCCATAACTATAACAATTGACATGCTAATCCTTACACATGAACGCTCACTCATTAGGGAACAATTGCAATCAATATATATATGGTTACGCTCGGTGTGTGTCGTCCTGATCGTTGGAGCGAAGTTCTGTCTCGGTTATTGTGGATTGTTCAGAGTGACATTCGTTATAGAATGGATGTTTCGGCGGTTGTCTTTCTTTGCGTTCAATGATACCGAATTCCTAGCTGCAAACTAGTAGTCAAAATCAAAACTGGTTATTATTAGTATAAGAGTTTAACCACGTGGTATGGTTAAAGATTCAGCAATTGTACTTAACCTTTGTTCTCCCCATGGAGAGAAAACATGGTCCAATGGTAATTCCTCATAGTTGGCTTTTATTCGGATAGCAGAGAGGGGCTGTCCCATGGTCTCTGACCCAACTGGCTCAGGGCGGTCCTTGGATTTAGTTCAAATACAGCAGGGATTTGTATTTTTCTTCATTAAACAGTTCAAAATCATATTACACAATTATACAAACAGAATCATACTCACTCATTCATTTTATACAACAAACAGGTGTAAACCTCATATCTGAGGTTATTATATAAACAGCGGTATGGTAATGTAGTCCCACAGTCTCACATGAGTTTCCCACGTGGTGACAAATGGACCGGTTCTCAGCTGGACTCTCCACCGATCTTTTATACTTTTGCAGGAATATGAAATATGTTCGTACATCAAGTTCTGTGAGGTGGAAGAGAATTCCTTTGTCCTGAAAGTTTACCCTCTCTCTTAACACTGTTTGGCCATGAGGAGATTCTCAGGAATTTACGACATCTCTCTGTGATCACCGCATGGGTTGTGGTGGAAAGGGAGAGGCAGGGAGAGGGGGATGGGGTTTGCACTACCCAAGCAGGCGACGTCATGACACTGTTATTAACATATTCAGTTGGCCTTGCTGTTATGATTTTTATTGTTGTTGATGTCTTAATCAATATAATATCTAAAGACTTGAATGATAGATTTTACCCTCATGAATAAATTACAACACTGTAAAATATATTTCAATAAATTCCCCTATTTGACAGAAACAACTGGCTGCACCTGTAGAGGTCTGTTACTATGTAGAGGTCTGTTACTATGTAGAGGTATGTTACTATGTAGAGGTATGTTACTATGTAGAGGTCTGTTACTATGTAGAGGTCTGTTACTATGTAGAGGTCTGTTACTATGTAGAGGTATGTTACTATGTAGATGTATGTTACTATGTAGAGGTCTGTTACTATGTAGAGGTCTGTTACTATGTAGAGGTCTGTTACTATGTAAAGGTCTGTTACTGTTACTATGTAGAGGTATGTTACTATGTAGAGGTCTGTTACTATGTAGAGGTCTGTTACTATGTAGAGGTCTGTTACTATGTAGAGGTCTGTTACTATGTAGAGGTCTGTTACTATGTAAAGGTCTGTTACTGTTACTATGTAGAGGTATGTTACTATGTAGAGGTCTGTTACTATGTAGAGGTCTGTTACTATGTAGAGGTCTGTTACTATGTAGAGGTCTGTTACTATGTAGAGGTCTGTTACTATGTAAAGGTCTGTTACTGTTACTATGTAGAGGTATGTTACTATGTAGAGGTCTGTTACTATGTAGAGGTCTGTTACTATGTAGAGGTCTGTTACTATGTAGAGGTCTGTTACTATGTAGAGGTCTGTTACTGTTACTATGTAGAGGTCTGTTACTATGTAGAGGTCTGTTACTATGTAGAGGTCTGTTACTATGTAGAGGTATGTTACTATGTAGAGGTATGTTACTATGTAGAGGTCTGTTACTATGTAGAGGTCTGTTACTATGTAGAGGTATGTTACTATGTAGAGGTCTGTTACTATGTAGAGGTCTGTTACTATGTAGAGGTCTGTTACTATGTAGAGGTCTGTTACTATGTAGAGGTCTGTTACTATGTAGAGGTCTGTTACTGTTACTATGTAGAGGTCTGTTACTATGTAGAGGTCTGTTACTATGTAGAGGTCTGTTACTATGTAGAGGTATGTTACTATGTAGAGGTCTGTTACTATGTAGAGGTCTGTTACTATGTAGAGGTCTGTTACTATGTAGAGGTCTGTTACTATGTAGAGGTCTGTTACTATGTAGAGGTCTGTTACTGTTACTATGTAGAGGTCTGTTACTATGTAGAGGTCTGTTACTGTTACTATGTAGAGGTCTGTTACTATGTAGAGGTCTGTTACTATGTAAAGGTCTGTTACTGTTACTATGTAGAGGTATGTTACTATGTAGAGGTCTGTTACTATGTAGAGGTCTGTTACTATGTAGAGGTCTGTTAATATGTAGAGGTCTGTTACTATGTAGAGGTCTGTTACTATGTAGAGGTCTGTTACTATGTAGAGGTCTGTTACTATGTAGAGGTCTGTTACTATGTAGAGGTCTGTTACTATGTAGAGGTCTGTTACTATGTAGAGGTCTGTTACTATGTAGAGGTCTGTTACTATGTAGAGGTCTGTTACTATGTAGAGGTCTGTTACTATGTAGAGGTATGTTACTATGTAGAGGTCTGTTACTATGTAGAGGTCTGTTACTATGTAGAGGTCTGTTACTATGTAGAGGTCTGTTACTATGTAGAGGTCTGTTACTGTTACTATGTAGAGGTCTGTTACTATGTAGAGGTCTGTTACTATGTAGAGGTCTGTTACTATGTAGAGGTCTGTTACTATGTAGAGGTCTGTTACTATGTAGAGGTCTGTTACTATGTAGAGGTCTGTTACTATGTAGAGGTCTGTTACTATGTAGAGGTCGGTTACTATGTAGAGGTCTGTTACTATGTAGAGGTCTGTTACTGTTACTATGTAGAGGTCTGTTACTATGTAGAGGTCTGTTACTGTTACTATGTAGAGGTCTGTTACTATGTAGAGGTCTGTTACTATGTAGAGGTCTGTTACTATGTAGAGGTCTGTTACTATGTAGAGGTCTGTTACTATGTAGAGGTCTGTTACTATGTAGAGGTCTGTTACTATGTAGAGGTCTGTTACTATGTAGAGGTCGGTTACTATGTAGAGGTCGGTTACTATGTAGAGGTCTGTTACTATTGTCACAAGCCGGCTCATAGC
>NW_026601841.1:0-32886 GCF_029448725.1 Salvelinus fontinalis
AACACACTTTAAAAAACGTAACGCAACACACTTTAAAAAACGTAACGCAGCACACTTTAAAAAACGTAACGCAACACACTTTAAAAAACGTAACGCAGCACACTTTAAAAAACGTAACGCAGCACACTTTAAAAAACGTAACGCAGCACACTTTAAAAAACGTAACGCAGCACACTTTAAAAAACGTAACGCAACACACTTTAAAAAACGTAACGCAACACACTTTAAAAAACGTAACGCAGCACACTTTAAAAAACGTAACGCAGCACACTTTAAAAAACGTAACGCAGCACACTTTAAAAAACGTAACGCAACACACTTTAAAAAACGTAAAGCAGCACACTTTAAAAAACGTAACGCAGCACACTTTAAAAAACGTAACGCAGCACACTTTAAAAAACGTAACGCAACACACTTTAAAAAACGTAAAGCAGCACACTTTAAAAAACGTAACGCAGCACACTTTAAAAAACGTAACGCAGCACACTTTAAAAAACGTAACGCAACACACTTTAAAAAACGTAAAGCAGCACACTTTAAAAAACGTAACGCAACACACTTTAAAAACGTAACGCAACACACTTTAAAAACGTAACGCAGCACACTTTAAAAAACGTAACGCAGCACACTTTAAAAAACGTAAAGCAGCACACTTTAAAAAACGTAACGCAACACACTTTAAAAAACGTAAAGCAGCACACTTTAAAAAACGTAAAGCAGCACACTAAAAAACGTAAAGCAGCACACTTTAAAAAACGTAACGCAGCACACTTTAAAAAACGTAACGCAGCACACTTTAAAAAACGTAACGCATCACACTTTAAAAAACGTAAAGCAACACACTTTAAAAAACGTAAAGCAGCACACTTTAAAAAACGTAACGCAACACACTTTAAAAAACGTAACGCAACACACTGTATGGACTCAATGGAACAGCCTGACAGTCTTCGCTTCTACTTACTTCAGCTGTGTTTTCAAAACATGTCCTCAGCGGAGTTTAAAGTTCAAATGGATGAAAATGCCACCCCTCCACAGAGCAGTGTGTGTGTACTGTCGATGGCCAACGTCGCTTGGCAATTTCACACTTCATATGTGGTGTTTTTTTATTTTCTCCAAATACCTCCAATGTTTTCCTTAACAAGAGCAAGGGGTCAGTTTTAGTTGGCAATTACCTCAAATGGAAGTCAAAGAGTGTGTGAACCAGTGTTGCCTCTCGCTGGGTTTCCAATGTCTTACCTTCACACAGCCTGGCTTTAAACGTCTCTGTCTGCCCTGAGACTACCCAGGTTCACCACACACACACACGCACACACACACACAGCCTGGCTTTAAACGTCTCTGTCTGCCCTGAGACTACCCAGGTTCACCAAACATACACACACACACACACACACACACACAGCCTGGCTTTAAACGTCTCTGTCTGCCCTGAGACTACCCAGGTTCACCAAACATACACACACACACAGCCTGGCTTTAAACGTCTCTGTCTGCCCTGAGACTACCCAGGTGCACCACACACACACACACAGCCTGGCTTTAAACGTCTCTGTCTGCCCTGAGACTACCCAGGTTCACCATACACACACACACAGCCTGGCTTTAAACGTCTCTGTCTGCCGTGAGACTACCCAGGTTCACCATACACACACAGCCTGGCTTTAAACGTCTCTGTCTGCCCTGAGACTACCCAGGTTCACCACACATACACACACACAGCCTGGCTTTAAACGTCTCTGTCTGCCCTGAGACTACCCAGGTTCACCACACATACACACACACAGCCTGGCTTTAAACGTCTCTGTCTGCCCTGAGACTACCCAGGTTCACCAAACACACACACACACACACACACACACACAGCCTGGCTTTAAACGTCTCTGTCTGCCCTGAGACTACCCAGGTTCACCACACACACACACACACAGCCTGGCTTTAAACGTCTCTGTCTGCCCTGAGACTACCCAGGTTCACCACACACACACACACACAGCCTGGCTTTAAACGTCTCTGTCTGCCCTGAGACTACCCAGGTTCACCAAACATACACACACAGCCTGGCTTTAAACGTCTCTGTCTGCCCTGAGACTACCCAGGTTCACCAAACACACACACACAGCATGGCTTTAAACGTCTCTGTCTGCCCTGAGACTACCCAGGTTCACCACACACACACACACACAGCCTGGCTTTAAACGTCTCTGTCTGCCCTGAGACTACCCAGGTGCACCACACATACACACACACAGCCTGGCTTTAAACGTCTCTGTCTGCCCTGAGACTACCCAGGTTCACCAAACATACACACACACACAGCCTGGCTTTAAACGTCTCTGTCTGCCCTGAGACTACCCAGGTGCACCACACATACACACACACACACACACAGATGCACACGTGCGCACACACTCACACACTAGCATACACACACACGCACAAATAGACACAGGCGGGCATTAGCATACACACACACACACACACACACACACACACACACACACACACACACACACACACACACACACACACACACACACACACACACACACACACACACATGGCAGAAAGCATCCAGGCGGGGTCCATGAAGGTAATTCCCCCCAAACCCCTTATTTTGGAAACACCTATAAAATTGGATAGGGTTCTTTCAACAGACCAGCTTCTAAAAGCATGTAAAAGGTAGCCATAGTTCAGGAGAGAGAAGTTGTCACGTGGTATATTATTGGGGAGAAATGGCTGATAATGAACCGTGGAATGGATGAGCTCGTGGAAATCGTTCAGCTCTCTCCCCGGGTCTGTCTAAAGGCAGCAGGATAGACATGTTTCTATTATTTCTCATTTGGCACTCAGCAATATCATCACCCGTGTGTTTTCTGCTTGCCGGCCAGGAACCGTTTCAAACATGCCATCCAGAACTAAGTTGTGTCTTCGTCGGAAGAGAGAGGTTATAAATCAGATGAGAGTGCAGAGGAATTAGTCTTCCCTTAATGACTTACTTAGGGGTGAATCCAAACGTCCACATAAGTCACATTTTTACTTAGTCATGTATTGATGTCATTGGAACACTATGTACAAATGTTATTTAAATGGAAGTTAGGATTTCCCCCTGTAATCCTCTTCGTACCCATTGGGACATAAGGTTAACAACAATGTCTTTCTCTGGATAGACTCTATCCCAACGTAGGGGGATGGGTCCAGGAAAGCTCCCTCAATGTCTTTCTCTGGATAGACTCTATCCCAACGTAGGGGGATGGACCCAGGAAAGCTCCCTCAATGTCTTTCTCTGGATAGACTCTATCCCAACGTAGGGGGATGGGCCCAGGAAAGCTCCCTCAATGTCTTTCTCTGGATAGACTCTATCCCAACGTAGGGGGATGGGCCCAGGAAAGCTCCCTCAATGTCTTTCTCTGGATAGACTCTATCCCAACGTAGGGGGATGGGCCCAGGAAAGCTCCCTCAATGTCTTTCTCTGGATAGACTCTATCCCAACGTAGGGGGATGGGCCCAGGAAGCTCCCTCAATGTCTTTCTCTGGATAGACTCTATCCCAACGTTAGGGGGATGGGCCCAGGAAAGCTCCCTCAATGTCTTTCTCTGGATAGACTCTATCCCAACGTAGGGGGATGGGCCCAGGAAAGCTCCCTCAATGTCTTTCTCTGGATAGACTCTATCCCAACGTAGGGGGCTAGGCCCAGGAAGCTCCCTCAATGTCTTTCTCTGGATAGACTCTATCCCAACGTAGGGGGATGGGCCCAGGAAAGCTCCCTCAATGTCTTTCTCTGGATAGACTCTATCCCAACGTAGGGGGATAGGCCCAGGAAAGCTCCCTCAATGTCTGCCTCCTGATAGAGGGTCAAGGGTCAAATCGGAAGGGGTCAGGCTCTCTAGGAAGGCTCATCTACACATGCAGAGGAAAGTTTTGGTAGTTGAGTTCAAAAACAAACCTCACTGACACTGTCAATCCAAAAATGCCATGTCCTTCAAACAAGCGCAAATCTGTTAATGCATTTCCGTCTCCCTTTAAAAGTCATTTTACTACCAGATCTTTATAATGCCGTCGTTAACCAGATGAGGTGTAATCGGGGCCCTAAAACCGTAAGGTCAAAAGGAAATGCTTCAACACTCAAAGTAAGTAACTAACCGTAGTTCTTTCCCACAATATATATTTTTATGTGCCTGAATACATGATATACATTCTGTATTACGATGAGAATAAAATATAGACACCCTAATGTTGTTGTGTGTAAACGTTTCCAAGGAAACGGCTCAGTGTTTTCAACACCATATTTCCCTCGAAGCTCATCACTAAGCTAAGGACCCTGGGACTAAACACCTCCCTCTGCAGCTGGATCCTGGACTTCCTGACGGGCTGCCCCCAGGTGGTAAGGGTAGATAACAACACATCCGCCACGCTGATCCTCAACATGGGGGCCCCTCAGGGGTGCGTGCTCAGTCCCCTTCTGTACTCCCTGTTCACTCATGACTACACGGCCAGGCACGACTCCAACACGATCATTAAGTAATGCTGATGACACAACAATGGTAGGCCTGATCACCGACTACGATGAGACAGCCTATAGGGAGGAGGTCAGAGACCTGGCTGTGTGGTGCAAGGACAACAACCTCTCCCTCAATGTGACCAAGACAAAGGAGATGATTGTGGACTACAGGAAAAGGAAGACTGAGCACGCTCCCATTCTCATTGATGGGGCTGCAGTGGAGCAGGTTGAGAGCTTCAAGTTCCTTGGTGTCCACATCACCAACAACTAACATGGTCCAAGCACACCAAGACAGTCGTGAAGAGGGCACGACAAAACCTAAAACCTTAGGAGACTGAAAATACTTGGCATGGGTCCTCAGATCCTCAAAAGGTTTTACAGCTGCACCATCGAGAGCATCCTGACAGTTTGCATCACTGCCCGGTATGGCAACTGCTCGGTCTCCGACCACAAGGCACTACAGAGGGTAGTGCGTACCGCCCAGTACATAACTGGGGCCAAGCTTCCTGCCATCCAGGACCTCTATACCAGGCGGTGTCAGAGGAAGGCCCTAAAAATTGTCAAAGACTCCAGCCACCCTAGTCATAGACTGTTGTCTGCTTCCGCGGTACCAGAGCGCCAAGTCTAGGTCCAAGAGGCTTCTAAACAGCTTCTACCCCCAACCCATAAGACGCCTGAACACCTAATCAAATGGCTACCCAGACTATTTGCATTACCCCCCCCACCCCCCCTTCTACACTGCTGCTACTCTCTGTTATTATCTATGCATAGTCACTTAAATAACTCTACCTACATGTACATATTACATCAATTACCTCAACTAACCGGTGCCCCCGCACATTGACTCTGTACTGGTACCCCCTGTATATAGCCCCGCTATTGTTATTTACTGCTACTCTTTAACTAGTAGTTATTCTTAACTCTTACTTTTTTTTCGTAATTTCTTAAAACTGCATTGTTGGTTAATGGCTTGTAATTAAGCATTTCACTGTAAGGTCTAAACCTGTTGTATTCGGCGCATGTGACAAATAACATTTGATTTGATTTGATGTTTCATGGGGAAGTTTACCAAACCGTGTATATGTTGGGGTGTATATAACAGTGTATAATATTGGGGTACCAGAGGTCAGGGGTTAGACTGAGCAGTTGAAGCGTTATGGTCCTCATGGCGATAAAGAGCAGGAAGTAGCTGGATTCAATGAGCACAATAAAGGAAGAGAACTAATGAAGCGTTGCTCTGTAAACGCTGTGGCGGGGTCACGTAAATATGACTGAAACCAGGGTAGAGTGGGTCCTCTCTGTTTCTCTGAGCGTGTCTTTTGTTTGGGGCATTTGACAGAACTGATGATGACAAACATTCGTCAGCACACACGGTGGTATTGCTTCACTTCCTGCCACAGAGCAGCCATGTTTCAGCTCTGACATTTATGGACACCACAGAGGCGGAACAAGTTCTGGTTATCTACATGTTTCTAAAATGTCCTGTATATATATATTGAATTGCTCAGGGGAAAAACAGGAGTCAGTGGAGTCCATGTATCTATTTCCCACCGTGTCTTGAAAAAGCTTCCTCTTACATCAACTACATGCCCAGCTGTGTTTGGAGATGGAACTAAGACATTTATTTACGCTACCCAGTGTCTATCTGTCTAAATGATTTCTAAACTACTTTCATCTGATAGAGCCTCAGTTCCTGTCTGACTGGCCCCTAAACCCCCCATCAGCAGCCAGGGCAGCAGCTTCATTAGTGGTGTCACGGCCAGGGTCTGCTTTCTGATGGGATATCTGGCATCTTTTGACATCAGGTTAATAGCACTGGAACTTAGCCGTGTCCCAAATGGCACCCTATTCCCTACATAGTGCACTGTAGTACACGGGCCCTAGTCACAGGTAGTGCACTATATAGGGAATAGGGTGTCATTTGGGACGCAGTCTAGAACCCAGCCGCCGTGTTAAAGCTCACTGAGGGAGTGGACTGTGACAGCCAAGAGCCAAGGCTGTGTGTGTGTGCGTGTGTGTGTGTGTGTGTGTGTGTGTGTGTGTGTGTGTGTGTGTGTGTGTGTGTGTGTGTGTGTGTGTGTGTGTGTGTGTGTGTGTGTGTGTGTGTGTGTGTGTGTGTGTGTGTGTGTGTGTGTGTGTGTGTGTGTGTGTGTGTGTGAGGACTGTTAATCATATGATTTGGATAATAATTCCTTCACTCCCCTCTTCAAAGCATAAGGCCATTTGAGGCACAACTTTGATCAGTGTGTACCACTGAGTCAAAACACTCAGGTACCACTACCACGTTAAGGAGTCAAAACACTCAGGTACCACTTTCCCGTTAAGGAGTCAAAACACTCAGGTACCACTACCACATTAACGAGTCAAAACACTCAGGTACCACTACCACGTTAAGGAGTCAAAACACTCAGGTACCAGTACCACATTAAGGAGTCAAAACACTCAGGTACCACTACCACGTTAAGGAGTCAAAACACTCAGGTACCACCACCACGTTAAAGAGTCAAAACACTCAGGTACCACTACCACGTTAAGGAGTCAAAACACTCAGGTACCACTACCACATTAAGGAGTCAAAACACTCAGGTACCACTACCACGTTAAGGAGTCAAAGCACTCAGGTACCACTACCACGTTAAGGAGTCAAAACACTCAGGTACCACTACCACGTTAACGAGTCAAAACACTCAGGTACCACCACCACGTTATGGAGTTGAATTCCACGTTAATGAGACAAAACCCAACCAGTCAGGACATGACTTCTCTGTTATTGGAGCCAGTCAGGACATGACTTCTCTGTTACTGGAACCAGTCAGGACATGACTTCTCTGTTACTGGAACCAGTCAGGACATGACTTCTCTGTTACTGGAACCAGTCAGGACATGACTTCTCTGTTACTGGAGCCAGTCAGGACATGACTTCTCTGTTACTGGAACCAGTCAGGACATGACTTCTCTGTTACTGGAGCCAGTCAGGACATGACTTCTCTGTTACTGGAGCCAGTCAGGACATGACTTCTCTGTTACTGGAGCCAGTCAGGACATGACTTCTTTGTTACTGGAACCAGTCAGGACATGACTTCTCTGTTACTGGAGCCAGTCAGGACATGACTTCTCTGTTACTGGAACCAGTCAGGACATGACTTATCTGTTACTGGAACCAGTCAGGACATGACTTCTCTGTTATTGGAACCAGTCAGGACATGACTTCTCTGTTACTGGAACCGGTCAGGACATGACTTCTCTGTTGCTGGAGCCAGTCAGGACATGACTTCTCTGTTACTGGAACCAGTCAGGACATGACTTCTCTGTTATTGGAACCAGTCAGGACATGACTTCTCTGTTACTGGAGCCAGTCAGGACATGACTTCTCTGTTACTGGAACCAGTCAGGACATGACTTCTCTGTTACTGGAGCCAGACAGGGCATGACTTCTCTGTTATTGGAACCAGTCAGGACATGACTTCTCTGTTACTGGAACCAGTCAGGACATGACTTCTCTGTTACTGGAGCCAGTCAGGACATGACTTCTCTTTTACTGGAGCCAGACAGGACATGACTTCTCTGTTACTGGAACCAGTCAGGACATGACTTCTCTGTTACTGGAACCAGTCAGGACATCTCTGTTATTGGAGCCAGTCAGGACATGACTTCTCTGTTACTGGAACCAGTCAGGACATGACTTCTCTGTTACTGGAACCAGTCAGGACATCTCTATTATTGGAACCAGTCAGGACATGACTTCTCTGTTACTGGAACCAGTCAGGACATGACTTATCTGTTACTGGAGCCAGTCAGGACATGACTTCTCTGTTACTGGAACCAGTCAGGACATGACTTCTCTGTTACTGGAACCAGTCAGGACATGACTTCTCTGTTATTGGAGCAAGTCAGGACATGACTTCTCTGTTACTGGAACCAGTCAGGACATGACTTCTCTGTTATTGGAACCAGTCAGGACATGACTTCTCTGTTACTGGAACCAGTCAGGACATGACTTCTCTGTTGCTGGAGCCAGTCAGGACATGACTTCTCTGTTACTGGAACCAGTCAGGACATGACTTCTCTGTTATTGGAACCAGTCAGGACATGACTTCTCTGTTACTGGAGCCAGTCAGGACATGACTTCTCTGTTACTGGAACCAGTCAGGACATGACTTCTCTGTTACTGGAGCCAGACAGGGCATGACTTCTCTGTTATTGGAACCAGTCAGGACATGACTTCTCTGTTACTGGAACCAGTCAGGACATGACTTCTCTGTTACTGGAACCAGTCAGGACATGACTTCTCTGTTACTGGAGCCAGACAGGGCATGACTTCTCTGTTATTGGAACCAGTCAGGACATGACTTCTCTGTTACTGGAACCAGTCAGGACATGACTTCTCTGTTACTGGAGCCAGTCAGGACATGACTTCTCTTTTACTGGAGCCAGACAGGACATGAAATCTCTGTTACTGGAACCAGTCAGGACATGACTTCTCTGTTACTGGAACCAGTCAGGACATCTCTGTTATTGGAGCCAGTCAGGACATGACTTCTCTGTTAATGGAACCAGTCAGGACATGACTTCTCTGTTACTGGAACCAGTCAGGACATCTCTGTTATTGGAACCAGTCAGGACATGACTTCTCTGTTACTGGAACCAGTCAGGACATGACTTCTCTGTTACTGGAGCCAGTCAGGACATGACTTCTCTTTTACTGGAGCCAGACAGGACATGACTTCTCTGTTACTGGAACCAGTCAGGACATGACTTATCTATTACTGGAACCAGTCAGGACATCTCTGTTATTGGAGCCAGTCAGGACATGACTTCTCTGTTACTGGAACCAGTCAGGACATGACTTCTCTGTTACTGGAACCAGTCAGGACATCTCTGTTATTGGAACCAGTCAGGACATGACTTCTCTGTTACTGGAACCAGTCAGGACATGACTTCTCTGTTACTGGAGCCAGTCAGGACATGACTTCTCTGTTACTGGAGCCAGTCAGGACATGACTTCTCTGTTACTGGAACCAGTCAGGACATGACTTCTCTGTTACTGGAGCCAGTCAGGACATGACTTCTCTGTTACTGGAGCCAGTCAGGACATGACTTCTCTGTTACTGGAGCCAGTCAGGACATGACTTCTCTGTTACTGGAACCAGTCAGGACATGACTTCTCTGTTACTGGAACCAGTCAGGACATGACTTATCTGTTACTGGAGCCAGTCAGGACATGACTTCTCTGTTACTGGAACCAGTCAGGACATGACTTCTTTGTTACTGGAACCAGTCAGGACATGACTTCTCTGTTACTGGAGCCAGTCAGGACATGACTTCTCTGTTAATGGAACCAGTCAGGACATGACTTATCTGTTACTGGAGCCAGTCAGGACATGACTTCTCTGTTACTGGAACCAGTCAGGACATGACTTCTCTGTTACTGGAACCAGTCAGGACATGACTTCTCTGTTATTGGAGCCAGTCAGGACATGACTTCTCTGTTACTGGAACCAGTCAGGACATGACTTCTCTATTATTGGAACCAGTCAGGACATGACTTCTCTGTTGCTGGAGCCAGTCAGGACATGACTTCTCTGTTACTGGAACCAGTCAGGACATGACTTCTCTGTTACTGGAACCAGTCAGGACATGACTTCTCTGTTACTGGAGCCAGTCAGGACATGACTTCTCTGTTACTGGAACCAGTCAGGACATGACTTCTCTGTTACTGGAGCCGGTCAGGACATGACTTCTCTGTTACTGGAGCCAGTCAGGACATGACTTCTCTGTTACTGGAGCCAGTCAGGACATGACTTCTCTGTTACTGGAACCAGTCAGGACATGACTTCTCTGTTACTGGAACCAGTCAGGACATGACTTCTCTGTTACTGGAACCAGTCAGGACATGACTTCTCTGTTACTGGAGCCAGTCAGGACATGACTTCTCTGTTACTGGAACCAGTCAGGACATGACTTCTCTGTTACTGGAACCAGTCAGGACATGACTTCTCTGTTATTGGAGCCAGTCAGGACATGACTTCTCTGTTACTGGAGCCAGTCAGGACATGACTTCTCTGTTACTGGAGCCAGTCAGGACATGACTTCTCTGTTACTTTGATACTTTCTAACTTTTCTCTTCAACTTCTTCTCCACTGTGAACGTTTAGGTGACCAGCAGATTGCAAGCTACCCTCTTAGAATCTCTGAGGATCTGGAGCGAGGTTAGCTCATTTCCTGTTTGGGGAGGTTGAGGGGTTAGGGAAGCCCACAACCCCCAACTCCTACCCCCTACTTAACCCCCAGATGGCCGCCCAGTCATATACACACACACACACACACACACACACACACACACACACACACACACACACACACACACACACACACACACACACACACACACACACACACACACACACACAGACCTCCCCCACCGAAACCCACACACACACACCACAGCCACCCCGCAGCAGGCCACACACAGCCCTGTATCACTGAGCTGAGAATGAAATGAGCCACACAGCAGGCACCAGGCCAGACAGGGTTTCTTTATTTATTTATTTATTTAACCTTTATTTAACAAGGTGAGTCAGTTAAGAACAAGTTCTTATTTACAATGACGGCCTCCCAAAAGGCAAAAGACCTCCTGCGGGGACGGAGGCTGTGATTAAAAATACAAATTAATTAAATAAAACTATAGGACAAAACACACATCACGACAAGAGAGACAACACTACATAAAGAGAGACCTAAGATGACAACATAGCATGGCAGCAACACATAACACAGCATGGTAGCAACATAACATGACAACAACATGGTAGCAACACAACATGACAACAACATGGTAGCAACACAACATTACAACAGCATGGTAGCAACATGGCAGCAGCACACATTATTAGGCACAGACAACACCACAAAGGGCAAGAAGGTAGAGACAACAATACATCACACAAAGCAGCCACAGCTGTCAGTAAGTGTCCATGATTGAGTCTTTGACTGAAGAGATTGAGATAAAACTGTCCAGTTTGAGTGTTTGTTGCAGCTTCTTCGCTAGCAGCGAACTGAAAAGACGAGTGACCCAGGGATGTGTGTGCTTTGGGGACCTTTAACAGAGTGTGACTGGCAGAACGGGTGTTGTATGTGGAGGATGATGGCTGCAGTAGATATCCCAGATAGGGGGAGTGCGGCCTAAGAGGGTTTTATAAATAAGCATCAACCAGTGGGTTTTGCGACGGGTATAGAGATGACCAGTTTACAGAGTGCAAATCTGACGGCTGAATGGTAAAGAACATCTAGCCGCTTGAGAGCACCATCACCTGCCGACCTATAAATTACGTCTCCGTAATCTAGCATGGGTAGGATGGTCATCTGAATCAGGGTTAGTTTGGCAGCTGGGGTGAAAGAGCAGCGATTACAATAGAGTCTAGATTTAACCTTAACCTGCAGCTTTGATATGTGCTGAGAGAAGGACAGTGTACCATCTAGCCATACTCCCAAGTACTTGTATGAGGTGACTACCTCAAGCTCTAAACCCTCAGAGGTAGTAATAACACCTGTGGGAAGAGGGGCATTCTTCTCACCAAACAACATGACCTTTGTTTTGGAGGTGTTCAGAACAAGGTTAAGGGCAAAGAAAGCTTGTTGGACACTAAGAAACCTTTGTTGTAGAGCGTTTAACACAAAAACGGGGAGGGGCCAGCTGAGTATAAGACTGTATCATCAGCATTTAAATGGATGAGATTCCTACTGCCTGAGCTATGTTGTTGATGTAAATTGAGGAGAGCGTGGGGCCTAGGATCGAGCCATGGGGTACACCCTTGGTGACAGGCAGTGGCTGAGACAGCAGATGTTCTGACTTGATACACTGCACTATTTGAGAGAAGTAGATAGCAAACCAGCCCAAAGACCCCCCAGAGACACCAATACTCCTTTCAAGAATGGAATGGTCTACCGTATCAAAAGCTTTGGCCAAGTCAATAAAAATAGCAGCACAACATTGCTTAGAATCAAGGGCAATGGTGACATCATTGAGGACCTTTTAAGGTTGCAGTGACACATCCACAACCTGAGCGGAAATCAGATTGCATACCAGAGAGAATACTAATGACATCAAGAAAGCCAGTTCCAACACTTTTGATAAACAGGGCAAAATAGAAATAGGCCTATCGTTAAATAGGCCTAACAGTTAGGATCAGCTTGATCTCCCCTTTAGAGAGAGGATGAACCGTGGCTGCCTTCCAAGCAATGGGAACCTCCCCAGAGAGGAGAGACAGGTTAAAAGGTCAGAGATAGGCTTGGCGATGATAGGGGCAGAAACATTAAAGAAGAAAGGGTCTAAACCATCTGACCCAGATGTTTTTTTGGGGACAAGTTTAAGGAGCTCCTTTAGCACCTCGGACTCAGTGACCACCTGCAGGGAGAAACTTTGTAGCGGGGCAGTGGAAAACGAGGGAGGAGTATTCAGGCTAGTCGCATTAGAAGGGGTGGGAGATGAGGAAATGTTGGACGGGCAAGGAGGCATGGCTGAGTCAAATAGGAATCCTGACTTAATGAAGTGGTGATTAAAGAGCTCAGCCATATGCTTCTTGTCAGTAACAACCACATCATCAACTTTAAGAGACATGGGCAACTGTGAGGAGGAGGGTTTATTCTCCAGGTATTTAATCGTTTTCCAGAACTTTTTGGGGTTAGACCCACAGAGAGAGAACTGCTCCTTAAAGTAACTAACTTTGACCTTCTGGATAGCCTGAGGGCACTTATTTCTCATTTGCCTGAACGAGAGCCAGTCGGCCTGAGTATGCGTGTGCCGGGCCTTTCGCCAAATGCAATTCTTGAGGTGGAGTAACCAGGGGCTGAACCTGTTTTTAATTCAAATTTTCTTTATGGGGGCGTGTTTGTTAACAATACCACTGAAAATATCAAAAAAGAAGGTCCAAGCATCTTGGACAGAGGGGATCAAGCTGATTCTATAACAATTTACAGAATAGAATGGGAGGCCAACACTCCGTGTAACCAATAGAGTCAGAGACAGAGTCCCGAGTGTGGGAACAAACAGTCTGTCCCACAGTGTGGTAAACAAGAAAGTTCATAGTCAACAAAGCATGCAGGAGTCATGAGGCAAATAGCAAAATGCACAAGAAAAAATATATAATGACTTTGTAAATTCAGAGTCACTCGCCCCAACAGTGCCTGCGTGCTGGAGGCGAGCAAAAGCTCAGGAGAGAGGGGGGAGTGTGGTGGGGGTACCTGTACCAGACAGGGGGAGACGGTGAACAGATCGCCAGGTGGAATCCAAGCAGCAGTGCAGCAGACAACGGGCATAGGTGTCACACCCACTTGGGAGAAGCTTTTATTTCTGTAGGCAGATTTCTTGTAGAACATGCCAGTGGATGGTCTCTGAACAGTGGGAGAAGCCTTGCGAGACTCCTGACATTTGTTGGGCTCAAAGACTTCGACGCCTCTCACTTCACACCGCAGTGCTAATTGAAGTTGTTGGTCAGTTTCTTTCCTAGCAGCTTGGTACTTTGTAGCCTTGTTATTAAGCTTTATATAACACAATTCCCTAGAGATGATGGTCTTTTACTTTAAGCCTTCAGAAGTAGGTTCAGACTGAACTTTACTCAGTGTTGTGTTGGGTGGTATTTCCAGGTTCAGACTGAACTCTTTACTCTGTGGTCCCGTGTGGCTCAGTTGGTAGAGCATGGCGCTTGCAACGCCAGGGTTGTGGGTTCAATTCCCACGGGGGGACCAGGGTTCAATTCCCACGGGGCGACCAGGATGAATATGTATGAACTTTCCAATTTGTAAGTCGCTCTGGATAAGAGCGTCTGCTAAATGACTTAAATGTAATGTAAATGTTATGTTGGGTGGTATTTCCAGGTTCAGACTGGACTTTACTCAGTGTTGTGTTGGATGGTATTTCCAGGTTCAGACTGGACTTTACTCAGTGTTGTGTTGGACGGTATTTCCAGGATCAGACTGGACTTTACTCAGTGTTGTGTTGGACGGTATTTCCAGGTTCAGACTGGACTTTACTCAGTGTTGTGTTGGACGGTATTTCCAGGTTCAGACTGGACTTTACTCAGTGTTGTGTTGGACGGTATTTCCAGGATCAGACTGGACTTTACTCAGTGTTGTGTTGGATGGTATTTCCAGGATCAGACTGGACTTTACTCATTGTTGTGTTGGATGGTATTTCCAGGTTCAGACTGAACTTTACTCAGTGTTGTGTTGGATGGTATTTCCAGGTTCAGACTGAACTTTACTCAGTGTTGTGTTGGATGGTATTTCCAGGTTCAGACTGGACTTTACTCGGTGTTGTGTTGGATGGTATTTCCAGGTTCCGCTGTGTTTCTTCTGCAGGTTTTGGTATGTTAGGAGTTTTTTCTTGATAATCCTTGTTACTAATTGTCCATTTAGGAAATTTTGTCCAAAATCAAGGTTTTAGGTATGGAATTGTGATTTGGATTGAAGGTTTTGATGTTGAGGTTAATAATGAATGGCCCCATACAGCAGGGACCAGGCCAGACAGGGTTTATAATGAATGGCCCCATACAGCAAGTACCAGGCCAGACAGGGTTTATAATGAATGGCCCCATACAGCAGGGACCAGGCCAGACAGGGTTTATAATGAATGGCCTCATACAGCAGGGACCAGGCCAGACAGGGTTTATAATGAATGGCCTCATACAGCAGGAACCAGGCCAGACAGGGTTTATAATGAATGGCCCCATACAGCAGGCACCAGGCCAGACAGCATACAGCAAGGACCAGGCCAGACAGGGTTTATAATGAATGGCCCCATACAGCAGGTACCAGGCCAGGCAGGGTTTATAATGAATGGCCCCATACAGCAGGCACCAGGCCAGACAGCATACAGCAAGGACCAGGCCAGACAGGGTTTATAATGAATGGCCCCATACAGCAAGGAACAGGCCAGACAGGGTTTATAATGAATGGCCCCATACAGCAGGTACCAGGCCAGACGTTACGCGCCAGCTCTGTGTTTCTCAGGTCAAAGAGCTGGTGTGACAGGGCTCTAAGTCCTTTTGTTAATTATACTCAGACAGACTCCAGGGCTCTAAGTCCTTTTGTTAATTATACTCAGACAGTCTCCAGGGGTCTAAGTCCGTTAGCTAGTTGTACTCAGACAGTCTCCAGGGCTCTAAGTCCGTTGGCTAGTTGTACTCAGACAGACTCCAGGGCTCTAAGTCCGTTAGCTAGTTGTACTCAGACAGTCTCCAGGGGTCTAAGTCCGTTAGCTAGTTATACTCAGACAGTCTCCAGGGCTCTAAGTCCGTTGGCTAGTTGTACTCAGACAGTCTCCAGGGCTCTAAGTCCTTTAGCTAGTTGTACTCAGACAGACTCCAGGGCTCTAAGTCCGTTAGCTAGTTGTACTCAGACAGTCTCCAGGGGTCTAAGTCCGTTAGCTAGTTATACTCAGACAGTCTCCAGGGCTCTAAGTCCGTTGGCTAGTTGTACTCAGACAGTCTCCAGGGCTCTAAGTCCGTTGGCTAGTTGTACTCAGACAGACTCCAGGGCTCTAAGTCCGTTGGCTAGTTGTACTCAGACAGTCTCCAGGGCTCTAAGTCCGTTAGCTAGTTGTACTCAGACAGTCTCCAGGGGTCTAAGTCCGTTGGCTAGTTGTACTCAGACAGTCTCCAGGGGTCTAAGTCCGTTAGCTAGTTATACTCAGACAGTCTCCAGGGCTCTAAGTCCGTTAGCTAGTTATACTCAGACAGTCTCCAGGGCTCTAAGTCCGTTGGCTAGTTGTACTCAGACAGACTCCAGGGCTCTAAGTCCGTTAGCTAGTTGTACTCAGACAGTCTCCAGGGCTCTAAGTCCGTTAGCTAGTTGTACTCAGACAGTCTCCAGGGCTCTAAGTCCGTTGGCTAGTTGTACTCAGACAGACTCCAGGGCTCTAAGTCTGTTAGCTAGTTGTACTCAGACAGTCTCCAGGGCTCTAAGTCCGTTAGCTAGTTGTACTCAGACAGTCTCCAGGGCTCTAAGTCCGTTAGCTAGTTGTACTCAGACAGACTCCAGGGCTCTAAGTCCGTTAGCTAGTTATACTCAGACAGTCTCCAGGGCTCTAAGTCCTTTAGCTAGTTGTACTCAGACAGACTCCAGGGCTCTAAGTCCGTTAGCTAGTTGTACTCAGACAGTCTCCAGGGGTCTAAGTCCGTTAGCTAGTTATACTCAGACAGTCTCCAGGGCTCTAAGTCCGTTAGCTAGTTGTACTCAGACAGACTCCAGGGTTCTAAGTCCTTTTGTTAATTATACTCAGACAGACTCCAGGGCTCTAAGTCCTTTAGCTAATTATACTCAGACAGTCTCCAGGGCTCTAAGTCCTTTAGCTAGTTGTACTCAGACAGTCTCCAGGGCTCTAAGTCCTTTAGCTAGTTATACTCAGACAGACTCCAGGGCTCTAAGTCCTTTAGCTAGTTATACTCAGACAGACTCCAGGGCTCTAAGTCCGTTAGCTAGTTGTACTCAGACAGTCTCCAGGGCTCTAAGTCCTTTAGCTAGTTATACTCAGACAGACTCCAGGGCTCTAAGTCCTTTAGCTAGTTGTACTCAGACAGTCTCCAGGGCTCTAAGTCCGTTAGCTAGTTGTACTCAGACAGTCTCCAGGGCTCTAAGTCCGTTAGCTAGTTGTACTCAGACAGACTCCAGGGCTCTAAGTCCGTTAGCTAGTTGTACTCAGACAGTCTCCAGGGCTCTAAGTCCGTTAGCTAGTTGTACTCAGACAGTCTCCAGGGCTCTAAGTCCGTTAGCTAGTTGTACTCAGACAGTCTCCAGGGCTCTAAGTCCGTTAGCTAGTTGTACTCAGACAGTCTCCAGGGCACTAAGTCCTTTAGCTAGTTGTACTCAGACAGACTCCAGGGCTCTAAGTCCTTTAGCTAGTTGTACTCAGACAGTCTCCAGGGCTCTAAGTCCTTTAGCTAATTATACTCAGACAGTCTCCAGGGCTCTAAGTCCGTTAGCTAGTTGTACTCAGACAGTCTCCAGGGCTCTAAGTCCTTTAGCTAGTTGTACTCAGACAGTCTCCAGGGCTCTAAGTCCTTTAGCTAATTATACTCAGACAGTCTCCAGGGGTCTAAGTCCTTTAGCTAGTTGTACTCAGACAGTCTCCAGGGGTCTAAGTCCGTTAGCTAGTTGTACTCAGACAGTCTCCAGGGCTCTAAGTCCTTTAGCTAGTTGTACTCAGACAGTCTCCAGGGCTCTAAGTCCGTTAGCTAGTTGTACTCAGACAGACTCCAGGGCTGTCCGTTAGCTAATTATACTCAGACAGTCTCCAGGGCTCTAAGTCCTTTTGCTAATTATACTCAGACAGACTCCATTCCGTTGTCAGTGTCTACAAAATGTTCTCTATCCTCTATCTTGTTCAGTGTGTTCAGGTGGTCTTAATGAGTGCTTGTTTCCTTTGAAATGGGGTCTGTTTGAATAGACTAAAATGAACAGCTTTGTATTAGTTTTATTAAAAAAATATGGCATGCTAGCTGCATCCTGGTGGTGAAGGGGACTAATTCTGTGGATAGAGAATAGAAGATCTTAGGTTCTAATCTCATTGATGTCTTGCCACTACATAAAAAATAAAAAAAATGCCTCAGCAAATGAATATCTATGTGTCTTATCAGTGCTTTGTGTTCAAAACAGTTCAACTAAGCTAGCAGTATTAAAAGTCTTATTGAAACATGTTCTCAGAATGTTATTTCATTACATTCAAATAACCCATCATTTCTGTTCTCAGAACGTTAATTAAACCTCCCAGGAAAACTATCAGGGAACCATAGTAACATTTTCTCAGAACCTCCCTGCAACCTAAAAAATGTACATTGCCAGAACAGGCGAAATGTTCACTTCCGTTCTCAGAATGTTTAAAAAACGTTACGTTTTTCCGGTCAGGAAGCTTATGAATTCGTTCCCAGAACCAATGGGAAAGCAAAAACTTACGTTCCACAACTTCCAAGGAACTAAATGTGCTAGCTGGGATCTGAACCATAACATGAAGGAGGTATTATAACGCTTGACTAGGGCCCCATCACTCCTAACAATTACTAGAGCCCCATCATTCCCAACGGTTACTAGGGCCCCATCACTCCCAACGGTTACTAGGGCCCCATCACTCCCAACGGTTACTAGGGCCCCATCACTCCCAACGGTTACTAGAGCCCCATCACTCATGACCATTTACCTCCAGGGCCTTCTCAATGCCCAGGGTTACGTTGTCTATAGACACTCCAGTCACACAGACAGACAGGGAACATCACACGGATGGAGTCATGAGGCTCATTAAAACCAGCAGTTATTAAAATCAGCAGAGACACGGGGGAGACACCACCATATGTCCTGTCCTCCCGTGTTTTAACATGTTTAGCAGACAATTCCTCCAACATGACCTCATCGACTCACTGCATTGATGACGTTTGTCTGAATTCAGACAATCCAAATAACCATAGAGCTTTATCTAGCTTACAAGATGTATTGTGTAAAATGGGAACAAACGTAACACTGAACACTATTCCATGGAGGACTCTCAAGAAAACAGTGTTGCTGAGTGGACTAGGACATCCTGGTTAAATTAAGATGAACTGAACTAAACCATGGGGCCCACATCTTCATGATGTTGATGAATAGCCTACCTGGTTATAGAAAGTTAGCAAAAATAGATGAGATCTTGCTACCATGGAATGAAAATAATCCTGATTAACTCTTTAGTCATATCCCAGTTTACCCTGATTAACTCTTTAGTCATATCCCAGTTTACCCTGATTAACTCTTTAGTCATATCCCAGTTTACCCTGATTAACTCTTTAGTCACATCCCAGTTTACCCTGATTAACTCTTTAGTCATATCCCAGTTTACCCTGATTAACTCTTTAGTCATATCCCAGTTTACCCTGATTAACTCTTTAGTCATATCCCAGTTTACCCTGATTAACTCTTTAGCCATATCCCAGTTTACCCTGATTAACTCTTTAGTCATATCCCAGTTTACCCTGATTAACTCTTTAGTCATATTCCAGTTTACCCTGATTAACTCTTTAGTCATATCCCAGTTTACCCTGATTAACTCTTTAGTCATATCCCAGTTTACCCGGATTAACTCTTTAGTCATATCCCAGTTTACCCGGATTAACTCTTTAGTCATATCCCAGTTTACCCTGATTAACTCTTTAGTCACATCCCAGTTTACCCTGGTTAACTCTTTAGTCACATCCCAGTTTACCCGGATTAACTCTTTAGTCATATCCCAGTTTACCCGGATTAACTCTTTAGTCATATCCCAGTTTACCCTGATTAACTCTTTAGTCACATCCCAGTTTACCCTGGTTAACTCTTTAGTCACATCCCAGTTTACCCTGATTAACTCTTTAGTCATATCCCAGTTTACCCTGATTAACTCTTTAGTCATATCCCAGTTTACCCTGATTAACTCTTTAGTCATATCCCAGTTTACCCGGATTAACTCTTTAGTCATATCCCAGTTTAACCTGATTAACTCTTTAGTCATATCCCAGTTTACCCTGATTAACTCTTTAGTCATATCCCAGTTTACCCTGATTAACTCTTTAGTCATATCCCAGTTTACCCTGATTAACTCTTTAGTCATATCCCAGTTTACCCTGATTAACTCTTTAGTCATATCCCAGTTTACCCTGATTAACTCTTTAGTCATATCCCAGTTTACACTGAATAACTCTTTAGTCATATCCCAGTTTACCCTGAATAACTCTTTAGCCATATCCCAGTTTACCCTGAATAACTCTTTAGTCATATCCCAGTTTACCCTGATTAACTCTTTAGTCATATCCCAGTTTACCCTGATTAACTCTTTAGTCATATCCCAGTTTACCCTGATTAACTCTTTAGTCATATCCCAGTTTACCCTGATTAACTCTTTAGTCATATCCCAGTTTACCCTGATTAACTCTTTAGTCATATCCCAGTTTACCCTGATTAACTCTTTAGTCATATCCCAGTTTACCCTGATTAACTCTTTAGTCATATCCCAGTTTACCCTGATTAACTCTTTAGTCATATCCCAGTTTACCCTGAATAACTCTTTAGTCATATCCCAGTTTACCCTGATTAACTCTTTAGTCATATCCCAGTTTACCCTGATTAACTCTTTAGTCATATCCCAGTTTACCCTGATTAACTCTTTAGTCATATCCCAGTTTACCCTGATTAACTCTTTAGTCATATCCCAGTTTACCCTGATTAACTCTTTAGTCATATCCCAGTTTACCCTGATTAACTCTTTAGTCATATCCCAGTTTACCCTGATTAACTCTTTAGTCATATCCCAGTTTACCCTGATTAACTCTTTAGTCATATCCCAGTTTACCCTGATTAACTCTTTAGTCATATCCCAGTTTACCCTGATTAACTCTTTAGTCATATCCCAGTTTACCCTGATTAACTCTTTAGTCATATCCCAGTTTACTTATTTGCTTATGGTCTTGCCTACATCTAGCGACCAGTTTTTTTTTTAAATATTCCATTTTATTTGGAATGGCAAGCCAGAGAAAATGAATAAGACCTATTTATATAATGAAATGATTAAATAATAAAGGATAGACCTCTCACTAAAGGCGGCAGTCATGCAAAAAGGTATACTTAAACCCGAACTGGTTCTCTAGCAAATTAGTAAGAATGTCTCACCCCATGTTCAATAATGGCCTTTTCCCCTTTATTCAGATTACAACCTCTCACTTTCGGTTATTTCAAAATGAAATCATCTCCAAAATATTTAAAACAAGACAGAAAGTTGGTTGCAATTTCAGTTTAGACAGAACAAATAATACAACAAATATTGTGGTTAAATTAAAATCTAATTTTTCAATACATTTTTTTTTACAAAAAAGGTATAATCTTTGTAAATTATATCATAAATAGGACTGGTGTAGTTATGTCACACATGCAGCTAACAATAATATATGGAAATGTTAAGGTTGTCGTACTCCTCCTCAGACGAGGAGGAGCATGGATTGGACCAAGATGCGGAGTAGTAGGTATTCATGCTTTAATGAACAAACAACAAACACTACAAATTACGAAACTCTACAAACGTGACTAACCTGAAAACAGTCCTGTGTGGCCCAAACACTGACACAGGAAACAATCACCCACAAACAAACAGTGAGAACAACCAACCTTAATATGACTCTCAATTAGAGGAAAACGCAAAACACCTGCCTCTAATTAAGAGCCATACCAGGCAACCCAAAACCAACATAGAAACAGAAAACATAGACTGCCCACCCAACTCACGCCCTGACCAATAAACACATACAAAACAAGAGAAAACAGGTCAGGAACGTGACATAACCCCCCCCCTTAAGGTGCGAACGCTGGGCGCACCAGCACAAAGTCCAGGGGAGGGTCTGGGTGGGCATCTGACCACGGTGGTGGCTCAGGCTCCGGACGCTGTCCCCACACCACCATAGTCACTCCCCGCTTCTGTATCCCCCTCCCAATGACCACCCTCCAACTAAAACCACCTAAATGAAGGGGCAGCACCGGGATAAGGGGCGGCAGGTCCGGGCTGAGGGACTCTGGCAGGTCCGGGCTGAGGGACTCTGGCAGGTCCGGGCTGAGGGACTCTGGCAGGTCCGGGCTGAGGGACTCTGGCAGGTCCGGGCTGAGGGACTCCGGCAGGTCCGGGCTGAGGGACTCCGGCAGGTCCGGGCTGAGGGACTCCGGCAGGTCCGGGCTGAGGGACTCCGGCAGGTCCGGGCTGAGGGACTCCGGCAGGTCCGGGCTGAGGGACTCCGGCAGGTCCGGGCTGAGGGGCTCCGGCAGGTCCGGGCTGAGGGGCTCCGGCAGGTCCGGGCTGAGGGGCTCCGGCAGGTCCGGGCTGAGGGGCTCCGGCAGGTCCGGGCTGAGGGGCTCCGGCAGGTCCGGGCTGAGGGGCTCCGGCAGGTCCGGGCTGAGGGGCTCCGGCAGGTCCGGGCTGAGGGGCTCCGGCAGGTCCGGGCTGAGGGGCTCCGGCAGGTCCGGGCTGAGGGGCTCCGGCAGGTCCGGGCTGAGGGGCTCCGGCAGGTCCGGGCTGGACGGCTCCGGCTGGTCCTGGCTGGACGGCTCCGGCTGGTCCTGGCTGGACGGCTCCGGCTGGTCCTGGCTGGACGGCTCCGGCAGGTCCTGGCTGGACGGCTCCGGCAGGTCCTGGCTGGACGGCTCCGGCTGGTCCTGGCTGGACGGCTCCGGCTGGTCCTGGCTGGACGGCTCCGGCTGGTCCTGGCTGGACGGCTCTGGACAGACGGGCAGCTCTGTAGAGAGGAGACGGAGAGACAGCCTGGTGCGTGGTATAGGCACTGGCTGCGCTGGAGAGGAGGAAACAGCTGGAGAGAGAACCCAGAGAGACAGCCTGGTACGGGGGGCTGCCACCGGAGGACTGGTACATGGAGGTGGCACCGGGTATACCGGACCGTGAAGGAGGACACGTGCTCTTGAGCACCGAGCCTGCCCAACCTTACCAGGTTGAATGGTGCCCGTAGCCCTGCCAGTGCGGCGAGGTGGAATAGCCCGCACTGACCTATGCTGGCGAACCGGGGACACCATTCGTAAGGCTGGTGCCATGTATGCCGGCCCGAGGAGACGCACTGGTGGCCAGATGCGTTGGGCCGGCTTCATGACATCCGGCTCGATGCCCAACTTAGCCCTACCAGTGCGGCGAGGTGGAATAGCCCGCACTGGGCTAAGCACGCGTACTGGGGACACCGTGCGCTTTACCGCATAACACGGTGTCTTACCAGTACGACGCCCTCTCACTCCACGGTAAGCACGGGGAATTGGCTCAGGTAACCTACCCGGCTTTGCCACACTCCTCGTGTGCCCCCCCCCCCCCCCCCCAAGAAATTTTTGGGTCTGACTCTCGGGCTCCCAACCGCGTCGCCGCGCTGCCTCCTCATACCAGCGCCTCTCTGCCTTCGCTGCTTCCAACTCCGCCTTGGGACGGTGATATTCCCCTGGTCCTTTACCGTCCAGGATCTCCTCCCAAGTCCAAGAGTCCTGGTTGCTCTGTTGAGCTCTCCCCCGCAGCTTGGTCCTAGTTTGGTGGGTGATTCTGTAATGGCTGCCGTCCTCCTCTTCCTCGGACGAGGAGAGGAGAGAAGGATCGGTGGACCAATACGCAGCAAGGTATGATGACATAATGTAATTTATTGGAAGACAAAGACGAATACGAAAACACTTGGAAATTACAAAATAAGAAAACGACGTAGACGAAACCTGAACATGAACTTACATAACTACACGTAGAACTCACGGACAGGAACAGACTACATCAAACGAATGAACAGCCAAACAGTCCCGTATGGTACAGACACGGACGACACAGGAGACAATCACCCACAAACAAAGTGAGAACAACCTACCTTAATATGACTCTCAATTAGAGGAAAACGCAAAACACCTGCCTCTAATTAAGAGCCATACCAGGCAACCCAAAACCAACATAGAAACAGAAAACATAGACTGCCCACCCAACTCACGCCCTGACCATAAACACATACAAAACAAGAGAAAACAGGTCAGGAACGTGACAGGAAATGTCTGCTCTACCCAAAATTACTGTTAAGGCTGTCGCTTTCCTCATCCTCGGATGAGGTGAGGAGAGAAGGATCTTCAGACCAAAATGCGGTTTCAGGGAAATAAGCCATCTTTTATTTTATAACAGGAAAAAACTGATGATGATGGCAACACGAAACAAACACTTGAACAAACTTACAAAATAACAAAACGACGTAGAACGAAACCTGAACATAAACTCACATTACTAAAACGTAAACTCACGAACAGGAACGTTACATCAAAACGCACGAACAGCCAAACAGCCCCGTAAGTGAAAATACATCGACAACGACGAAGACATCACAGGAGACAATCACCCACAAACAAACAGTGAGAATGCCCTACCTAAATATGACTCTTAATTAGAGGAAAATGCAAACCACCTGCCTCTAATCAAGAGCCATACCAGGTAACCCAAAACCAACATAGAAACAGATAACATAGACTGCCCACCCAAAACACATGCCCTGACCAAAAACACATAAAAACAACATAAAACAGGTCAGGACTGTTACAGTACCCCCCCCTCAAGGTGCGAACGCCGGGCGCACCAGCACAAAGTCCAGGGGAGGGTCCGGGTGGGCAGTTGACCACGGTGGTGGTTCCGGCTCAGGACGCTGTCCCCACACCACCATAGTCACTCCCCTCTTCTGTCTACCCCTTCCACTGACCACCCTAAAACTACTTTCCCCAAAATAAACAGCCAGCACCGGGACAAGGGGCAGCACCGGGACAAGGGGCAGCACCGGGACAAGGGGCAGCACCGGGACAAGGGGCAGCACCGGGACAAGGGGCAGCACCAGGATAAGGACCAGCACCGGAATAAGGGGCAGCACCGGGACAAGGGGCAGCACCGGGACAAGGGGCAGCACCGGGACAAGGGGCAGCACCGGGACAAGGGGCAGATCCCGGCTGAAGGACTCTGGCAGGTCCTGTTTGGACGGCTCTGGCAGGTCCTGGCTGGACGGCTCTGGCAGGTCCATGCAGGCTGACGGCTCTCGACACTCATGGCAGACTGACGGCTCTCTACGCTCATGGCAGGCTGACGGCTCTCGACGCTCATGGCAGGCTGACGGCTCTCGACGCTCATGGCAGGCTGACGGCTCTCGACGCTCATGGCAGGCTGACGGCTCTCGACGCTCATGGCAGGCTGACGGCTCTCGACGCTCATGGCAGGCTGACGGCTCTGGCTGCTCATGGCAGGCTGACGGCTCTGGCTGCTCATGGCTCTCTGACGGCTCTGGCTGCTCATGGCTCTCTGACGGCTCTGGCTGCTCATGGCTCTCTGACGGCTCTGGCTGCTCATGGCTCTCTGACGGCTCTGGCTGCTCATGGCTCTCTGACGGCTCTGGCTGCTCATGGCTCTCTGACGGCTCTGGCTGCTCATGGCTCGCTGGCGGCTCTGGCAGATCCTGTCTGGTTGGCGGCTCTGGCAGATCCTGTCTGGTTGGCGGCTCTGGCAGATCCTGTCTGGTTGGCGGCTCTGGCAGATCCTGTCTGGTTGGCGGCTCTGGCAGATCCTGTCTGGTTGGCGGCTCTGGCAGATCCTGTCTGGCTGACGGCTCTAGCGGCTCCTGTCTGGCTGACGGCTCTAGCGGCTCCTGTCTGGCTGACGGCTCTAGCGGCTCCTGTCTGGCGGATGGCTCTGTAGGCTCATGGCAGACGGGCGGCTTTGCAGGCTCATGGCAGACGGGCGGCTTTGCAGGCTCATGGCAGACGGATGGCTCAGACGGCGCTGGGGAGACGGATGGCTCAGATGGCGCTGGGGAGACGGATGGCTCTGTAGGAAGGAGAAGGAGAGACAGCCTGGTGCGTGGTCTAGGCACCGGCTGCGCTGGAGAGGAGGAAACAGCAGGAGAGAGAACCCGGAGAGACAGCCTGGTACGGGGGGCTGCCACCGGAGGACTGGTACATGGAGGTGGCACCGGGTCTACCGGACCGTGAAGGAGGACACGTGCTCTTGAGCACCGAGCCTCCCCAACCCTACCAGGTTGAATGGACCCCGTAGCCCTGCCAGTGCGGCGAGGTGGAGTAGCCCGCACTGGGCTATGCAGGCAAACCGGGGACACCACCTGTAAGGCTGGTGCCATGTACACCGGCCCGAGGAGACGTACTGGAGACCAGATACGTTGGGCCGGCTTCATGGCACTCGGCTCGATGCCCAACCTAGCCCTCCCAGTGCGGCAAGGTGGAATAGCCCGCACTGGGCTAAGCACGCGTACTGGGGACACCGTGCGCTCTATCGCATAACACGGTCTCTTACCAGTACGACGCCTTCTACCTCCACGGTAAGCACGGGGAGTTTGCTCGGGTATCTTACCCGGCTTTGCCACACTCCTCGTGTGCCCCCCCCCAAGAAATTTTTTGGTCTTACTCACGGGCTCCCAACCGCGTCGTCGCGCTGCCTCCTCATACCAGCGCCGCTCAGCCTTCGCTGCTTCCAATTCCTCCTTTGGACGGCGATATTCCCCTGGTTGAGCCCAAGGTCCTCTACCGTCCAAGATCTCCTCCCAAGTCCAGAAGTTCCTGTTGCTCCGTCGAGCATTCCCATACCGCTTGGTCACTGTTTGTTGGTGGGTGATTCTGTTAAGGCTGTCGCTTTCCTCATCCTCGGATGAGGTGAGGAGAGAAGGATATTCAGACCAAAATGCGGTTTCAGGGAAATAAGCCATCTTTTATTTTATAACAGGAAAAAACTGATGATGATGGCAACACGAAACAAACACTTGAACAAACTTACAAAATAACAAAACGACGTAGAACGAAACCTGAACATAAACTCACATTACTAAAACGTAAACTCACGAACAGGAACGTTACATCAAAACGCACGAACAGCCAAACAGCCCCGTAAGTGAAAATACATCGACAACGACGAAGACATCACAGGAGACAATCACCCACAAACAAACAGTGAGAATGCCCTACCTAAATATGACTCTTAATTAGAGGAAAATGCAAACCACCTGCCTCTAATCAAGAGCCATACCAGGTAACCCAAAACCAACATAGAAACAGATAACATAGACTGCCCACCCAAAACACATGCCCTGACCAAAAACACATAAAAACAACATAAAACAGGTCAGGACTGTTACAATTACAACCAACTAATTGCAGCATTACCGCAAAAACGGCAAGTGGAAGGGGAAAAAGTAAGGAACTTGTCTGTCGGCTTTAAAGATCAAAATTGGTTAAACAAAATTGTGATAAATAAAAAAGTATACCAGTTTCATATTAAGGACCAAAAAATTGACAGCTGTGCCATATAGATTGCAAAATAGTTGGGAAGAGATTTTCAATGTACCGATTCCATGGCACATAGTTTATGAACTGATACACAAAACAACGCTGGATTCAAATCTTTGAATTTTTCAATTTAAATTATTATTCAAAATTCTTGTTATATATATGGGGGATACCACCTTCCCAGCTCTGCAGATTTTGCTGCGAGTCATTAGATCATTTATGTTGGTACTGTCCATATGTAACGGATGTGAAATGGCTAGCTAGTTAGCGGTGGTGCGCGCTAATAGCCTTTCAATCGGTGACGTCACTTCCTCTGAGACCTTGAAGTAGTGGTTCCCCTTGCTCTGCAAGGGCCGTGGCCTTTGTGGAGCGATGGGTAACAACGCTTCGTGGGTGACTGTTGTTGATGTGTGCAGAGGGTCCCTGGTTCGGGGCGAGGGGACGCCATAAAGTTAAACTGTTACACATATGTAGCTTGTTTTTGGTCACAGGTCCAGGAATGGCTGAAGAATTGCAGCATTTACCTGGAACTAAAACAGATAGCAATACTGGGTGATTTGAAAAGTCATAGTCAATCAATCAATAATATAATAATACTTTTAGCAAAATGTTTGTCTTTAATTTGTAATCTGTAGAAACTATGAGAATAGAAAGGTTCAGAACTATTGTGAAACATCACAGCACAGTTGAAAAATATATGGCAAATATACATCCAAAATGGATGATGTTCAGAGATAGTGTCACGATCGTCTTCTTGAGAGAGATTGGACCAAGGCGCAGCGTGTGCAAAATACATCTTCTTTTTATTGAGAAGAGAGAGAAAACACAAAACGAACACTATATACAAACTAACAAAACAACAAACGATCGTGAAGCTAAATAACGTAAGTGCACAGACATGCAACAAACGTTCAACATCGACACAGACACAGGAGACAACCACCCACCAACAAACAGTGTGAAAACACCTACCTTAATATGGCTCTCAATCAGAGGAAATGAAAACCACCTGCCTCTAATTGAGAGCCATATCAGGTCACCCTTTAACCAACATAGAAACACATAACATAGACTACCCACCCAAACTCACGCCCTGACCGTCAAACACATACAAAATAACAGAAAACCGGTCAGGAACGTGACAGATAGATGGGAGTGGCTGAATGGAGCTGAAAGGTGGGACTAATAGCAACAAGATAACTAATGTAAAATATACTGTGTCCGTAAAACGTATATAGGTTCAGAACTTTTGTGAAACAGCACAGTTAAAAATATATGACAAATAGAAATCAAACTGGATGGACATCAGAAAGAGATGGGAGAAGTTGAGGGTAGAGGAAGGACAGGAATAAAAATGAACAAAATATAACTATTGTAAAATAGATTTTGTCCGTAAAATGTATATAGCATGTATAAGCTGGAAGTAGAAGCTTAAGTGTTGTTGTTCATTAGTTTACTTCAATTAGGGGAGAGGTGTTAGTGTTAGTGGAAAATAATACAGGAAATAAATAAAAATACATTTAAAAAAAAGAATAGACAACACTACAGCTGTACTTAGGAACAAAACAGCTACCATAGCAACCTATACAGGTGAGATGACTGAAGAGGTTCTGCCCGGTTCTTCACTGTTGGCAGACTTTAGGGTTGTAGTTTATTGATATGATTATATTAACATACTAGCATCATAACTAATCAATGACACCAAATGATGAAAGCCTCAATAGATTTAGTTTGTGTCTTTTCCTCATACTAGGATGATTTGAAATAGTGACAATACTGGTATCACACTGCAATAAACCAGGAGGTTCATCGCCATTTTGGTAATGCATCCCTTTCCTATACTAAGAGGTTAGCTCTGTGTTAGGCCTTTACGTCTTACAGATACTCTATGGACAGCTAGTAGCCTTGATCAGCCAGTGTTTCCTACCTCAGTATTGTAGCTCTGTTGTAAAACGCACAATACCCGTCAATGACTTCATGTTAAGATTTGGCACATAGTCATTTTGTTGACATTAAACTTGCTCTTCTCTTAGGTGTAACTTGTGTTGCAGTTTAACTGTACCCCAGGCCCGGGGCAGAAACGTGGACATACGGGTATTGTCTCTGAAATAAAGGGCTCAGGGGCAGAGACGTGGACATACGGGTATTGTCTCTGAAATAAAGGGCTCAGGGGCAGAGACGTGGACATACGGGTATTGTCTCTGAAATAAAGGGCTCAGGGGCAGACACGTGGACATACGGGTATTGTCTCTGAAATAAAGGGCTCAGGGGCAGAGACGTGGACATACGGGTATTGTCTCTGAAATAAAGGGCTCAGGGGCAGACACATGGACATACGGGTATTGTCTCTGCAATAAAGGGCTCAGGGGCAGAGACGTGGACATACAGGTATTGTCTCTGAAATAAAGGGCTCAGGGGCAGAGACGTGGACATACGGGTATTGTCTCTGAAATAAAGGGCTCAGGGGCAGACACGTGGACATACGGGTATTGTCTCTGAAATAAAGGGCTCAGGGGCAGAGACGTGGACATACGGGTATTGTCTCTGCAATAAAGGGCTCAGGGGCAGAGACGTGGACATACGGGTATTGTCTCTGAAATAAAGGGCTCAGGGGCAGAAACGTGGACATACAGGTATTGTCTCTGAAATAAAGGGCTCAGGGGCAGAAACGTGGACATACGGGTATTGTCTCTGAAATAAAGGGCTCAGGGGCAGAGACGTGGACATACGGGTATTGTCTCTGAAATAAAGGGCTCAGGGGCAGAGACGTGGACATACGGGTATTGTCTCTGAAATAAAGGGCTCAGGGGCAGACACGTGGACATACGGGTATTGTCTCTGAAATAAAGGGCTCAGGGGCAGACACGTGGACATACGGGTATTGTCTCTGCAATAAAGGGCTCAGGGGCAGAGACGTGGACATACGGGTATTGTCTCTGAAATAAAGGGCTCAGGGGCAGAGACGTGGACATACGGGTATTGTCTCTGAAATAAAGGGCTCAGGGGCAGAGACGTGGACATACGGGTATTGTCTCTGAAATAAAGGGCTCAGGGGCAGAGACGTGGACATACGGGTATTGTCTCTGAAATAAAGGGCTCAGGGGCAGAGACGTGGACATACAGGTATTGTCTCTGAAATAAAGGGCTCAGGGGCAGAGACGTGGACATACGGGTATTGTCTCTGAAATAAAGGGCTCAGGGGCAGAGACGTGGACATACGGGTATTGTCTCTGAAATAAAGGGCTCAGGGGCAGACACGTGGACATACGGGTATTGTCTCTGAAAGAAAGGATTGTTTTGTTTCTCCACTATTTCAACACAGTTCCCCCTCCACCGGTCTGAACGTAAACATTGAAACATTCTTGTGAATAACATTGTGTGGTGATATACCTCCATATGTACTTGAGCTCAGATAACAACTGACAAGAGTCATATTCATCATCATAGATACATATATGTATATAAGGTTGATATATAAGGGGTTGGATATATGAGGGGTTGGATATATAAGGGTTTGGATATATAAGGGGTTGATATATAAGGGGTTGATATATAAGGGGTTGGATATATAAGGGGTTGATATATAAGGGGTTGGATATATAAGGGGTTGGATATATAAGGGGTTGGATATATAAGGGGTTGGATATATGAGGGTTTGATATATAAGGAGTTGATATATAAGGGGTTGGATATATAAGGGGTTGATATATAAGGGGTTGGATATATAAGGGGTTGATATATAAGGGGTTGATATATAAGGGTTTGGATATATGAGGGGTTGGATATATAAGGGTTTGGATATATAAGGGGTTGATATATAAGGGGTTGATATATAAGGTGTTGGATATATGAGGGGTTGATATATAAGGTGTTGGATATATGAGGGGTTGATATATGAGGGGTTGATATATAAGGTGTTGGATATATGAGGGGTTGATATATAAGGTGTTGGATATATAAGGGGTTGATATATGAGGGGTTGATATATAAGGTGTTGGATATATGAGGGGTTGATATATGAGGGGTTGATATATAAGGTGTTGGATATATGAGGGGTTGATATATGAGGGGTTGGATATATAAGGGGTTGGATATATGAGGGTTGGATATATAAGGTGTTGGATATATGAGGGGTTGATATATGAGGGTTTGGATATATAAGGGGTTGGATATATGAGGGGTTGATATATAAGGGGTTGGATATATGAGGGGTTGGATATATAAGGGGTTGGATATATAAGGGGTTGGATATATAAGGGGTTGGTATATAAGGGGTTGGATATATAAGGTGTTTGATATATAAGGGGTTGGATATATGAGGGGTTGGATATATGAGGGGTTGGATATATAAGGGGTTGGATATATAAGGGGTTGATATATGAGGGGTGGATATATGAGGGGTGGATATATGAGGGGTTGATATATGAGGGGTTGATATATGAGGGGTTGATATATGAGGGGTTGATATTTGAGGGGTTGGATATATGAGGGGTTGGATATATAAGGGGTTGGATATATAAGGGGTTGATATATGAGGGGTTGATATATGAGGGGTTGGATATATGAGGGGTTGGATATATAAGGGGTTGGATATATAAGGGGCTGATATATAAGGGTTTGGATATATGAGGGGTTGATATATGAGGGGTTGGATATATGAGGGGTTGATATATGAGGGGTTGGATATATAAGGGGTTGATATATGAGGGGTTGGATATATGAGGGGTTGATATATAAGGGGTTGATATATAAGGGGGTGATATATAAGAGGTTGGATATATAAGGGGTTGGATATGTAAGGGGTTGATATATAAGGGGTTGGATATATAAGGGGTTGGATATATAAGGGGTTGGATATATAAGGGGTTGGATATATAAGGAGTTGGATATATAAGGGGTTGGATATATAAGGGGTTGGATATATGAGGGGTTGGATATATAAGGGGTTGGATATATGAGGGGTTGGATATATAACGGGTTGGATATACAGTATAATGGGTTGGATATATACGGGGTTGGATATGTAAGGGGTTGGATATATAAGGGGTTGGATATACAGTATAATGGGTTGGATATATAAGGTGTTGGATATATGAGGGGTTGATATATAAGGGGTTGGATATATGAGGGGTTGATATGCTGAATAATAGTGCTGAATAATATTTAACAATCTATATTCGCTAAACCTGACTATCTGACTCCATTAAATACTATAGTAAAACCACGTGCAGTCAGGTATTATGTGTTTAGCTGACTGAGCTGAAGTAACGGCCATGAGAAGAGAATATCAAAGCAAAAATTATTATTACTAACTTTGTAAAATGAATGTGTTCACATACAAGGCAGAAAGCTGAAGTTACCAGGCAATACTGACATTTACAAAGCATACTTCTGGACATATACAGTACCAGTCAAAAGTGTGGACACACCTACTCATTCAAGAGCTTTTCTTTTTGTGTACTATTTTCTACATTGTAGAATAATAGTGAAGACATCAATACTGTGAAATAACACATATGGAATCATGTAGTAACCATATTTTAGATTCTTCAAAGTAACCACCCTTTG
>NW_026601842.1:0-2500 GCF_029448725.1 Salvelinus fontinalis
GCCGTGTCTACCCTTCTCAAGGCAAGGCTGTGCTCACTGAGCCTGTACTTTGTCAAGGACTTTCTAAGGTTTTGATCAGTAACCATAGTCAAATAGTTAGCCACGGTGTACTGTCGATTTAGGGCCAGATAGCACTGCATTTTGCTTTGTGTTTGTGCTTGTGTTTCCCAATAAGCAATGTGGTTTTGTTTTGACTGTGTTGTAATTTGGTTTATTCTGATTGATTTGATGTTCTGGTCCTGGGGCTTCAGTGTGTTAGTAGAACAGGTTTGTGAACTCAGCCCCAGGACCAGCTGGATGTGGGGACTCTTTTCTTTGCCTAGTTCTTGGCATTGCAGGGCTTGGTTTTGATATGTATTTTAGATGTTTCCAAAACTTACTTGCTCTTTTTTGAGTTTATATTATTAGTGGATATTGGCCTAATTCTACCCTGCATGCAGTGTTTGTAGTCCTCTGGACATGTAGGAGAATCTTACAGAACTCTGCATGCAGGGTTTCAATGGGGTGTTTGTCCCATTTGATGAAATCTTGTTTTGCAAGTGGACCCCACACCTCGCTGCCATAAAGTGCAATTGGTTCAATGACACATTCAATTAGTTTTAGCCAAATTTTACTAGGTGTTTCAATTTGAATGTGTTTTTTAATGGCGTAGAATGCCCTGCGTGCTTTCTCTCTCAGTTCATTCACTGCCTCATTAAGGTGTCCAGTTGAGCTTATTTTTAAACCTAAGTAATTGTAGTGTGTACAGTACTCTATATATTTTGTACCAATTGAGAACTTTGGTCTAATTTCCTGAGATCTGGATCTTCTCTGGAAATTAATTATTTTAATATTTTGGGGTTTTACAGCCAGGGTCCAGGTCTGGCAGTACTGCTCTAGCAGGTCCAGGCTCTGCTGTAGACTCTCTTTCTCTCTTTCTCTCTCTCCCTCTCCCTCTCCCTCTCCCTCTCTCCCTCTCTCTCTCTCCCGTTTCCTCTCTCTCTCTCTCGCTCTCTCTCTCTCTCTCTCTCTCTCTCTCTCTCTCTCTCTCTCCCTCTCTCCCTCTCTCTCCCGTTTCCTCTCTCTCTCTCTCTCAATTCAATTCAATTCAATTCAATTGACTTTATTGACATGGCAAGTTCGTTATTACTTACATTGTCAAAGTATACATATCGAAAAATCAAAATCAAATATATATGTATATCTCTCTCTCTCTCTCTCTCTCTCTCTCTCTCTCTCTCTCTCTCAGTTAAATGTGAGTCCCTAGCAACAGGGCAGACTGTGCCTCTATGCCTCATGAACATGAATGAGCTGAGGCCAGATAGAGCGCTCTGATTGGCAGCAGCTGTTTAACATATTGAGGGTCGTCTCCACACAGTAGGGTCGTCTCCACTGATGAATATTCAGAAGCATCTGCCTTGGGTGGCTGAGGGAGGGAGAGAGGGAAATATTGCTAAAGACGACTAAGCACCAAACCAATCACAACATTTTTCACTGTAGACTCACTGGCTCATTGTCTCCCTCCTTTGATTGTGTCCTTGCACATGTTTTAACTCTCTCACTTTGTCCGTTCGTCTTCTTTCAGTTGTGTCTGTCTGTCTCTGAAGTGTGTATTTGTGTCTATCTCCCTACAGAGAAGAGGACTGATAAATCAGCAGTGTCTGGGGCCATCAGGTTACAGATCAGTGTGGAGATTGAAGGGGAGGAGAAAGTAGCATCGTACCACGCTCAGTACACCAGCCTGCATGAGGTAACACACCACATGTTATACAGTGTATACATTGTGACTACAGAACACATAGAAACAAAAGGAAACTCCCTCCTCTCTCTCTCTCTCTCAATTTCAATTCAATTCAAGGGGCTTTATTGGCATGGGAAACATGTGTTAACATTGCCAAAGCAAATGAGGTAGACAATACACAAAAGTGAAACAAACAAAACGAATTAACAGTAAGCATTACACATACAGAAGTTTCAAAACAATAAAGACATTACGAGTGTCATATTAAATATATACAGTGTTGTAACAATGTACAAATGGTTAAAGCACACAAGTTAAAATAAGTAAGCATAAATATGGGTTGTATTTACAATGGTGTTTGTTCTTCACTGGTTGCCCTTTTCTTGTGGCAACAGGTCACAAATCTTGCTGCTGTGATGGCACACTGTGGAATTTGTCCCAGTAGATATGGGAGTTTATCAAAATTGGATTTGTTTTCGAATTCTTTGTGGATCTGTGTGATCTGAGGGAAATATGTGTCTTTAATATGGTCATACATTGGGCAGGAGGTTAGGAAGTGCAGCTCGGTTTCCACCTCATTTTGTGGGCAATGTGCACATAGCCTGTCTTCTCTTGAGAGCCATGTCTGCCTATGGCGGCCTTTCTCAATAGCAAGGCTATGCTCACTGAGTCTGTACATAGTCAAAGCTTTCCTTAAGTTTGGGTCAGTCACAGTGGTCAGGTAATCTGCCACTGTGTACTCTCTGTTTAGGGCCAAATAGCATTCTAGTTTGCTCTGTT